>NW_013667063.1:242419-287594 GCF_000517525.1 Limulus polyphemus
TAAATGATCTAAATCCTTTCATAAATCAGCAGCATCCTCTTCACAGCTAGCAAAACCAAGAGCTTAATATCATCTGCAAACTTAAGTAATTTATTGACTATTCCTTCATCTATGTCATTGATGTAAATCAAAAAGAGCAAAGGTCCTAAGACTAAGCCCTGAGGTAGCCCATTTGTGACTTTAGTCCAGTTTGACTGAACTCCATTTGTAAGAACCTGCTGCTTTCTTCCATCTGGCCAATCTTCTATCCAATTTGCTAACTTATCCCCACACCCATAGAGATTATTTTTTTACAAGTTTTTTATGTGGCGCCTTGTCAGATGCTTTCTGAAAATCCATATACACCAAATTTACCCTCTTACCGTCATCTACATAAGCAGTAACCTTTTCAAAGAATGTCAAAAGATTTTCCTTTTATGAAACCATGTTGACTATCCAATAAAATTCTAAACTTTGTTAACTGACTTTGCAAATCATTTTTTAACAGACTTTCCAAAACTTTCCCCACAACTGATGTGAGACTAATGGTTCTATAATTACTGGGACAATTTTTATCACCTTCCTTGAAAAGAGGAGTTACATTAGCTAACTTCCAATCCTCTGGTACCTGCCCACTATTCAAGGCATTTGGAACACTGTGACTGCTCTTCAGAACCTCTTGAATGGCACTAGGGGTAGGAATTATTAATACTACTAGTGGCAGCAAACATGTTAAAGTAATGTTGCTGTGGCAAGCTGTAATGTCAATACTACAAACAAGGTTATGCCATAAGGTTATTAAAATATTACAAGTATTATAATATTATACATTAAATGAAGATATGTAGATCTGTAACTTTTCCTGATATTGAAGTGTAATTAATGCAGAACATGTACTATTCAGTCTTTTTTCTAAAAAAAATCAAACTTAAAAAAAACAAAAACATATTAAAATTAGATGTTTTTACTTGAAAATTACAAGTATTACCTAACTGAAATTTCAATCTTCATATATGAAGGATTATTCTTTTACTTAGGTTAAGAATTTCATACCTCTATACTCTTCAGGATGTTTTTGAAATTGTAGACAGAATGTTAATAGCTTCATTAGCATTCTTTTTTCTACAACAGAGACATGTTTTGTAGCAAAAACATCAGCTCGAGAGCATGGCACCTAAAATGAGCAGAAATTTTCGAAAAAATACATATTTGAAAAAACAACAACAGCAAAAGATGAAATAATTTAACATACTAACAGAGATACCAAGCAATGCTACAAATGGAGAATATGTATGCCCACTTTCTCTATTTTTGGACTGTAGCACATGAACCATTCATCCAATCTGTATCTGACTCCACATATTTTATTAAAGATCTCATTCTGTAGTATTATACTTGAAATGGCTGCCAATCTTGAACAGTTTCTCACTTTTTTTTTGTTTGCTTCAGATATTCCTACAAAGCTACAAATGAGTTATATGAGCTGTCTCTAATTTTGATAAGATAGAATACAGGGAAGGCAGATAGTCAACAGCACTCTCCACAATTTTTGGCCTACTCTAATCGAATTTGATTTGGGATTTGACTGTTACTCTTATAAAGCACTCATGGTCTTAAAGTGCAGAGTGTAATTATGCAGCATTGTAACACAAACCATGAACACTTGGATTCATAGAC
Organism: Limulus polyphemus; assembly: GCF_000517525.1. NCBI lineage: Eukaryota > Metazoa > Arthropoda > Merostomata > Xiphosura > Limulidae > Limulus > Limulus polyphemus. The sequence goes on from NW_013667063.1 coordinate 244,076, forward strand.
CTGAGGATGTAAAACACTAGGCCACATCTGGTACACCTGTCCATCTAAATGCTTATGTATCTAAATTGAGGTTTTGAGGTGGGAATACCAGTTCTTCCACTAAATGTTGCATCAAAATTGGTTGAAGCAGTTTCTCAAAATAATGTATAAGACCAGACAGCCAGAGAACTCTGCCTTACATACAAAGCTAGAAAGGAAATGACATAAAAAATTTAGTATTCCTTTTACGAAATTAAACAAAAATACATATCTGATGTATCAGATTATAAATATTAGGATGGATAATATGAAATTAGATAGGACATTTTTTTCTAGATAAAGAACTCAAGTTATCATAATAGTTAAACCAACACTTATATCAAAACCAGTCTTGCATGTCTGCTCTAATGGCAAAATGTCCTATGAAGTTTGAGCTACTGTTCTGTTCTGTATTTTATTTAATTTTTTTATTAATATTGATACTTGTGACATGCCAATAATGAAAAGTTCGAAAAGATTTAACCATACATACACAATCATGCACATAATTTAATTTCAAAGTTCAGTTGAAAATATTATTATTATTATTATTACTTTTCTGAAAGACACAAAAGTTGTTATTAAAAAAAGGTTAGTTAATGAAGACCTTTCACTGAAAGAAAACATATTATTAATGACTAGAAAAGTGCCTACAGTTTTAAATGAAGTTGTTTAATTTTGAATGTGCTTGGCTTACTTGTTCCAGATGGTTGTTGATGTATGTCAAAACTCGTGTTGCACACTTAAACTCAGCATACCTTGCGATGTTGGATGATATCAAGAGGCCTACCAGAGGTCCTTTTGAAAGAAGAAGCTTTAAAACAAGCAAAGGTTTGTAATTTATTACTTTTTCAGCAGTAGAAAGCAAAACAAAGAAGATAATAAATAAGCTTTCAATCAAGAAGATGAGCCAAATTAACCTGGCTTTAAGACTGGTATAAAACTATCATTAGGTTCTTGATTTTAATCCTTCCTTTGTATAAATGTTAAAAATAGGAAATTTGAAGCTCAATGTTTCACTTATGTAAATTGTTGTACATTATGACATTTGCATTACAAGGTTATAAATGTACATTTTTTTTTCACTCTAGTGGACTGATCAAATTTTTGCCATACAATGGTATGGAATTTTTGAAAAACTTCTTACCTAAGGGGACAAAAAATTTGAAAAATCTACTTGCTCCTCCCTACCCCACAAAACACTAAAAGTAAATTATAACTTTTACTATTTTGATTTTATTTAACAGTAAAAAGTGAAAATAAATTTCTGAGATTCACACATTGAGAACTGATTAAAGAAGTGTTTGCTTAACTTCTAAAGATTTAAATCAATAATGTTTATCTATCATAATATCTACTGTAAATGGGTGATTTTGCAGACATGGTATAAAGGTATATGCTGACATTGAGTGTTTTTTGAAGTCACTAAAATTACAGTATGCAAGTATGTTTTACAAGTGATAATTCATAAGATTTTAAACACTGAAACAGGTATTATTTTTATGTTATATTCTCTGTCTATTGCCATCTGTTAAGTGGGTAAACCTGATGTGCGAGTATTAACAATCATATTTTATGTATACATAATATATAGATACTAACTGACATACTCTCTCAGTACATGGGGAAGACACAAGGATGATCACATCTGAAGACCATCCCCCTCTACCATGCCACTCGTAACAGTATACATCTATTTATATTTATTAATTTTTGTTTTATTGACCTTTCAACTGTTTCTGACTAAAAATACCCCAACAGAAGTTGAAAATTACATGGTGCACTTGCAGCTTCTGTTACCATATCTAATAGTGTAACTCACAAGCTGCTGGTGCCTACACCCAATGAAGATTTTTATTCTTTTTCTCTCATTATCTTGCCTAATAAGTTTCTATTTTTTACATTTTAGTTACTTTTATAATAATAAATAGTGAAAACAAATGAAAAATAAAAACCTCATAATTAAATACCAAACATTTTTATTTTTAGTAAAGCTTTATATTTTAGTTGTTATTTTCTTTACTGTAATATTTTACTTGATTCTCCAGCTTATAGGTAAGTGATCAAAGTATAACAAAAATAAAGGTTGCAAATGCAAAATAAAATGTATAGTATTGATCACAAAATTTCAAAGTACTTATGGTCAGAGTTTACACTTCTCACCTTTTCACACCTATTTTCTGTAGTTATCTTATTACTAGCAGATGGCTTAGAAACTAGAAGAAACAAAATGAATAGTACTGTCTGTCCTTGTAACAGACAACAAATTTCCAAAGTAAATCTCCTGAGAGTTTCTTCTAATCTTTTTACACCTATTTCCTCTGTTTATTCTACTGTTAGTGGCTGAAGTAGAAACCTGCCAAATATAAAGGAAAGAATCATTGTTCCTGTTTAGGTGTTACCAAACTTTAACACCCTCAATATCAGATAAACTTTTGTGGTACAATTCCCAGAACTTTCCATGATTTGAAAACACAGTGGGGTAGGATTTATCAACTTGTTGACAGTATAATGGTTACAAGAAGAATTGTCTAAAGTATTATAAAATGCTTATGCTATGGCTTTGTAGAATAACTGGGCCAATCCAATAAACTCGTTAGGTATTTGAATGTTGGTCAATAAGTGGATGTTTCCTGCAGATCTTATTCAAATCCTGGCTCTGAAAACACAGTGGGTTAGGATTTATCAGCTTTTTTACACAGTATAGTAGTTGCAACAAGAATTGTCTTAAGTACTATATAAAAGTGGGAGAAAGTATTTATGATATGGCCCTGTACAAAGTTGTATCTGATCCAATAACCTTGGGTGGTTGGGATTTAGTGGTAATATAGGTGTGAAAGTGCTTATGAACATCATTTCCTATTTCATGATGCTTACACAGAAACCAATAAATGCATGGTTTTCAATATTTCATAAGGTACAGTGAGGTTTGGGTTACTATACATTACATATAATCAATATTTACAAATAAATATTTAAATTTCAGTTATTTTCTTAAACATAGAACAGTAAGTAAAATATTTTGGAAAACAATGATCTCCACTACTTATGATATTTTGAAGTTCTCTTTTGCACTCGTGAGTTGTACTTCCTAACCCTTGTCAAAGCCTTATCCAAATTCACATGTCGATGTAGAAAATAATAATTTTTGTAGACTTTATGTATGCATTTTTGAATACCAAAAAATTATAAATGACTATACCTATACTACAAAAATCTATTGTAATTTACCAGGCTTCCTAACTATGCTGTATTTGGGTGTAAAAAAAATCTAATTCCTGCTAAGAAAATAGCATTGGTCCTAATATAGTGTATTTCAAACTCTCCAACAACATACCAGCTTTTCTCTTGTAAATAACTTAGAAAGACTAACAGAATCATGTAGAGAAAATGGAGAGCTTTTGATTAGTTATAAACTTATATTAAAAAGAAGGCATTGACTAACAAGTCATCTCAAATGATGAAGCAGTGGGCAAAGCCAATATTGTGAATTCGATAAAATTTATCATTTCTCTGCAAATAGAAAAGGTGTAAGTGTATTATTTTATATTCTAGCTTGCCAATATCAGAAATTTGAGTTTATAATTTGTATGAAACTGCAGACATATTGTGGGCTCCATAAAATGTAATCTGACCAAAACCAGAAGATGACATACCAGTGTAACACACAAAAAATCGATATTTAGCAATTTAATTTTTTTATATTTACTTTCAAATTAAGAAATTAACTAATGTATAGTACTAAAATTTGAATTAAAATCTACAATTTGATACCAAGTTTATTAACATGCATTCATAAAATAGTGGTTTAATCAAGTTTTGAATGCAAGTCTACAAACGTGATGACATGCCCTCTGATCCCTAGCTACCCGTATCAATAGGGTTAAGGATGCATCATATCAATTTTGTTGGGATCAATAAAATAGCATGGGGAGTACACAGGGTCTCCAAGGGTTGACATATGAGAGTCAAATCAGAATGCTGGCTTCCCTATATTATTCCCAAGGGGACCCTAAGGATAAATTCTAAGGGTTTGCCAGTTATAATCAAACACATGCAATCAGAATTTTATAAAATAATGGCTTATATATAATCCTAAGAACTTATGAGTGAAATAAAGAAAAAAAAATGTTACAAGTTTTTACTTTGATGATGATCACTGCATACACATTTGTTTTATTTGATGATGTAATAATCGATTAGCTGAATGTAATTGATTAATGAGCTCACTGATTAATCAATTAACAAATTCCCCTAACTATCCAACCCTATGGATATCCCACTATTCTTGATTGCCTATGTCAATGATTGTTCCAAAGATAACCAGCATAATAGCTTGAAGTGTGGCTGTCCTCAATTCAGGAGGGTATGAATGGAAACGGGACCAAGCAAGTATAAGCTCAATCACTATTGAACAGATGAGGAAGTTTCTAACTTATGGTTATGCTAAAAGTTTAGGGCAAGTTTATGGATGGAAGATACATTCTTTACAGATATGCAAAGGTGGAATAAGCAGTTCTTTCAACTGCTACAGATTTAAGATAAGTAAAACTAGTTCTTTCAGAAATTCTTGATGTTTTCCTCACTGAAACAAGTACAGATACAGTATAACAACTATTATTACTTGTGACTCTATACTAGAATCTGAACAATCAAAACTGATAGATGACGTTTAGTTCCAGAATAGATAACAAAGATAGGCCATAGCTATCAATTAAGTTGATGTAAAATTATTCTTTTACCTTTCTTTTTTCTTGTGTGCATATGTTTCATATCATATAAATATTATAAATTTTATTGTATAGTATTCTTCTCTGTTATGATAGACTAATGCAGATAGATTGGAATTATAGTGTCTTAAGTCTACTGTACTCCAGAATTCTACTTTGAGTTGGTCTTTTTTTTTCATATTAGTGGAAAGTCTGGATACACTGAATGTTATCATGACTAACCGTTTGTAATTATTATTTCTCCAAGAAGAGTTTAGGTCATAAATGTTCTTTACACATTACAGAGTATACCTCATTTTACCATAATTCTCCACTTTCCATGTGAATTACTGTGCAAGCATCAGGGAACCTTACATTAGCTCTGCTGTCCTGCCACAATTTATATTTTACTGAAAGTTGCAGATGTTTTGAAATTTCAGTTGTGGGGAGACAGAAGGGAAAGTATTTCAGGATTAAGTGCCTGTTTGAAATTTATTTTAATTATAAAAATGTAAAATTAAAATCAGGTAGACTTACCCCTGAAATACAGAAAGCAAAATTACCCACACTGTAGAGGAGGTGAGAACTGATGAACATGAAAAGAAACTGAAAATATAATACCACAAGCTATAGAGCAGAAAGATAATAATCTATACTACAAGAAATATGTAGTTGACCAGTCTGAATAAAGTCCAAAACTAGAATGAATGGAGCTGACAAACCTCATTAAAAGAACATTCAGAAACAAGATATTCTTATCAGCAGGGCACCTTTTTGCCTACGATGTCCTTTAATTCAGGCAAAGTGGTCAATTTTTTGAGTGGCAATGGGACACAGATAGTGGCATAAACAGGTATGAGGAATTTTATATCTTGCATTTGCAGTGGAAGGTTCTTGGAGGAACAGCTTAGACATGCATTATTAAAGGACATACTCAAAAGGCAGGAGTATGTCCATATCAAAAATGGCCAGTGATTACACAAACAATCAAATGAGTAGGTACTCAGTGGAAACCAAGAGACCTAAACAGTCCCCAAGAATGGTCTCAACAATGTGAGGACAGTGGAATGGGAACATCAAAACATAAATAAATACAAAAAAAACAACAAAACTAGAGTTCCAATGCCACACAAGGACATGCATGTGTAGATGGGAAAGATACTAGCTGAGACATCATCGGCCACCAGATTGCACTCTTTCTCCACTTCCAAAAGGCAATATTCTCTCTTGGACCTTCACCATACAGAGTGTAGCCATGTTAAGGACAAATGAATAGGTACATGTGACATGAAAGAGTCCTGACTAGAGAAATCCATATTCTGTGTTTCACAAAAGGAAAGACAATGTGTTTTTTTTGTGTGTGCGTGTGCACGTGTGTGTCCATGTATATATTTAAGATACAAGAGAACTTCTCAACCTCAGACATCCCTCGATTAATGAACAGGGATGTTGGGTGGAATAAAAAATACATGAGGGGCCCAAGACAAATGTAGAGATGCAAAGTCCTGACTGAATGAACTGGTATAAATACAGAAACTTGATAAATAAGAGATTGTATTTAATTATTGTATCTTGTTTGTTTTGAAGTCACATTTCCAGACACCTTGGAAATGGTTAACAAGGAGTGTTGAGCAGAATATAGAAAACACACAAGAGATGAATTCAACTGAGCCTGTAAAATAACCACAGGTGGTATATGGAATCTTGAAACTAAAAATAAAGTGAATTTATTAAGGTAAAATATTTGGATTTTTCTCCCATGCTAGCCTATAAGATATTCACTAAATTTTATAGAGATCAGGAAGCCAAAGACATTGCCATATGATGTAACCTGAAATCCACATTGCAGGTGGTTGAGAACATCATGATAAACAAGATGGATCATCTGCACAAACCAATTTATAGATGTGGATGGAACAAGATCTACGGAATGAGGATTGCCAGAAGGTATGAACAACAGTGGTGAAACTAGGTCACTGTGGTCCCTGGTGCAAAATACTTGGGTGGGCCCCCATCACATAGTACAAAATCAACTCTCTCACTATGGGCTTGGTCCTAGGGACTGATCTCCTAACCATTTTGTGCTTGTTTTAATTTTTTTACTATAACTTTTAATACAATATCCCTATCTTCACAAACTTTTGCAAATTATCAGTAAACATTGCAAGGTTTCCATACACAATATATCAGATTTTTTATCAAGTTTTAAACTTTTTTAAGTAATGATTTGCTCAGGCATTTTTTCTTTTCGATGTTGACTATCCAACATGCAAAGTAATTTTGATTCTAAGATTAAAAAAAATACTTTCATACATCAGAAAATTGTCAGATTTCATGTGCCAAATTTTTATAACCTCCAGATAATTATTAAACATTTTTGTTTAGAAAAAAATTTATATTTTATCTGTTATTTTCACTACTTTATCTCTGTATGGGATTGGCCGATTTTATTGACCTTGTAACCGACACAAAAAATTAGGAAATAGATATAAACTATTCTTTTTCCTTTCTAGAATGACAACAAATTATAACATGAAACCACAAATATTTAGTTTAAATAGCTTAAACTTCATAACATTATACATCAATATATATTTAATATTTTTGTTTTATTGATCTTTCAGCCATGTCTGACAAACATTACAGTAATGCAGTGCAAGTGCACTCATGTTACTGTATCCAGTAATATAAAACTGGCTTTATTCAACTCGCTCATCATAGGTAGGAAGTGTGTGACCAGAGGTAAGTACCTATCGGAAATACATTTTCAGCATACAAAAAATTTGAACTTCAATATGGTCTTACCTCCTCCCACACAAAGCTAGAATCCTAGATTGCAAAGGTGGAGGGGCTGGTGTAGGCACACAAATATATAACCAAGTGTTAAGCGACCACCAAGAATGAACAGGTACACACCTATGTGACACCACACTGCTTCTGGAAGTAGGAAATTAATGCAAAATGAGCAGAAAAGTAAGTTACTTACACAAGCAAAATATGGTTTGATGGGTGCAAGCTATAGTAACAAAGAAATGGAATGAGCTATGTACATTCTCAACCTCAACCAGACAGACAAAGTTCCATAACTTGTCCTAGGCATTATACAGTTGAGGATGAAAACAAATTGTAATAACATTGGGGCTAGGGTATGTGGACCATGTAATATATACCCAACAACCCTAACCGTAAGTAAACAAAGTGTCATATGTCAAGCAACTGCAATTATGAAGAGGAAGTGAGTATTTGGCTGTAACTGGAGAAACTCACAAAACCATCATAAGAGCAAGAAGTAAAACAAACCGAATACAGCATTATGGGGTTATGATGTTGCCTCGATTCAACTGCAAGAACAGGGTAAAGCTTTAACCAGTATTATGAGCAAAATCATAACTCACTCAATTGGAAATGCAAGGCAGAGACATCCTGTAACCAGAATTATGAAGAGGGCAAGAAACAATATCCCAACTGTAGGAACAGAGCACAGACATCTTGTTGCCAATATTATGTGGCAGATGAAGTCTCTCAAACTCAACCATAGAAGCAAGGAAAGAACCTTCTGCAGCTGGAATTAATGAGAATAGAGGCTTCTACTACACTCCACCATAGAAAAGGTGCATTGTCATCCTGAACCCAGCATTACAAGGAGGATTCTCCATAGGCTGGACCTTCTCCAACTGATTAACTTACTATTCTATCTATCACATTCCACCTGGGAAAAAGCATCTAGGGGAAATGGAAGAAAGGAAACCAACTTTGCCCTCGTTTCTCTGAGTGGATAATCATGATTATGCATTGCAAAAAAATTTCTATATTCACTCACAAGGAAGCCACCATGGTCCATCACCCCAGTGACTGGGAACTGGTAAGGACTCCCGTGCTCCTCTAGAAGAAACAAAAAGGAAGGGGTGAATGCAGTGAGGAGTCTGGAAGAATGTCACACTGGAGACAGTGCAATGTGTGTCCATGATTCCCTGTTTTGAAAACCAGACCTACCAGGGTTTATTCAACCAAAGCGTTGGCAGAGAAGGGCAGAAATCCCCTTCTGCTTTACTCATGAAATCCATGAGTGATGGTCCACCATAGATGAAAATGTATGGATATCTTGTACATATATCTATATATATATATGCACACATATATACACACACACACACCATTGGTTAAGCAACCAGTGGTCTTACAAAAACACCCAACCTCTACAGTGAGCATTTTATAGCAACTCTAAACTAGTGCGGGTTTAAGGCAAAGCATACCTGACCTGGAATCCCATTATTAGTGGTTAAAACTAGGGTTTCTGAAATAAAAACATAAATGAAACAAAATGATAAGACATACACCAGTCAAAGAAGAACTGACATGTGTAGAATTGCCATGGGAGGAATATAATATCCACTAGAGGAAGATATAGTTAGGTCATGCAGATAATGAAAGACAAAGGTATTGGGACTAGTGCACATTCTGGCCTGAACGATCTCTTTCAAAGGAAGCTAAAGTTGTACAACCAAGAATATAGTGATGTGACAAATCTAATGAAAAGAAATGTTGTGAAGATGGTGACCTTCCATGGTTAAGTCCAAATACATCAACCTAATAATTTCATGAACCCATCCAGTAAGCATGACAGGGGACAGATCATTGGAAAGGAAAGGATTTCTGGGAATAAAAGGTTGGGAACGTGAAAAGTAGGCAGTACATGTCACATATCACATTAAGCTGTAAAGCTGACAAATAAACTGATCAGGATTGGAATGGGAGTATAGGTGGGAAATGGAAGGTGAGGAATGGGTAGGAAAGCCAAATCACCTAAACTGGCAGAATAGGTCTTATGGAGGAAGGATAGTGGATGACATAGGAGGAATGGTAAAGGCATAAATACCTAAATGATGATGACTGCAAGAAAGGAGGAGGAGGAAATATGTCTTGGGGGAGAGAAGGTAGATGGAACACAAAGACAAAGGTTTAAACGGAGGATGAGAAAGGGTATAAAGGACCACACTGAGATCCCAATAAGCAATTCAAAGGAATGGAAAAGGAGGAAAAGCACAGGAGAAGACAAAACAAGATGAAACCTTGAGAAATGAAAGATGGTCAACAAGGCTGCCCAATAACTATACACAGTCAAAGTGGACTGAAGCAACCTGTCTACTCACTGGACTTTATTTCCATCAAACACAAATGGGATGATATTTTTTGAGACATGTCACACTCTGTTGAATGACTCGAGACACACAAGTGTCCATGGTGTTCTTGCTTTTAATCAAGACCATGACCCATAATGAAGTAAATGTTACAATCTGTAAAGTCACCTCTGCCATATGTTCATTTACAAACTTAGGATGAAGGACTAACAATTCACAGTTCAGATCATATTAAGACTCATCAGATACCCAATATGTAGAAAAATAAATTGAGGGGATGATATTAGGTGCGTAGGTAGATTTTGCTTTGCCATAGCTAAAATATAATAAATTCCTATTGCCCTTTACTTTTGTTTTATTTTGTGTAAATAATTACTAAACTATTATATATTTTCATTTAGTATAATGTTTTCTTTTAACATTTTACAGGACTCCAACAAAAAGATAATACATGGGATTACTTTTGGTGCTAGGTCCAGATTAAACTTCCTTCGCTGGGTATGCAGATCTTCCAAGGTCCATTCCTTCTTATCAGGTTTGGAAGGTTCCAAGTTCAAATCATGACACATTTCAGCAGACTCCTCACTTCTGATATTATGATTTCTGTCTTCAAGAACATCATTTACAGAGTCTTCTCTCTCTCCAACATTCTGAATCAAGGTATTATCACTAGATGTATTGGACCCAAACAATGCTTCTTCCAAACTCTGTCCTAAATCAGGTGATATTGTATCTTCTTCTTGATGTTCCCTTGTTACATGGTCTCCATTTCCTTCCTGATTACTAACATCATTAGTTCTACTTGTAGAAGCTCCTAAGAAAGTTACTCTACTGCTCTCAGATTCCTGGAGATTGTGAGTAATGCCAGAAAGTTCAGTTTCACCCACCGCTTCTGCTACTTGTTCATTATCTGTTGGAGAAAAACTATCTCCAGATGAAGCAGCAAGATGAGATATTTCGGTATTTTCAGAGTTCTCATTACCAGAAGGGATAACATTAGTTTTCTCCAAATCATCTTGCGAAAAGACTTTTTCTTCTGGTACACTTTTAGCAGATGCTGATTCCCTAAATATTTGAAATAAATCAAAATAAATTTTTTGGCTATAACAGCACCTTAAATATCCACTGAAATTTCTGAGCAAAAATATTATATATATAATTAACATAATAACCTTTGATATATTTAGAATGAAATGCAAAATGTGCTAAATTAAAAACAACGTTAAGTTGATAATTACTCATTATACAAGTTTATCAAGCATTATTTTTCAGTGATTATAATGTATACAGTGGTGAATAGAAGACATTGTAAAAATTATAATACAACTAATTACCAGAAAAAATATTCTTTTACTGAAAAAACTTTAGATATGTATTTAGCAAGTCATAAAAATTATGAAGATGCAGTTTGCAAACTGTACAATGGATACACATTTTTATTCTTCACAATAATAGGTAGGCAAACAGGAATTTCTAAGCATAAGGAAAAGTTTTATTGATGGTGGAACATACTACTTGTTTAGGTAGTACATTGGTCTGTTTTCTTCAGGTATGATCAATACTAAGCAATCCAAGGTTTATACATCATTACAAAGACAATAGGGATTAAATGCGATAGAAATGGTGTCAGCAGGTAACATAAGCAGAGGTCAAGACTGGCGAAGTGTATAAACAAAGAATACACCTTGCCAAATATGGCTATATTGGTGGGGCCATTATCACAGTTTAGTGAGAGGTCATTTGCTTTGATGATCTCTATAGTTTCTAAGCAGTCTCTTTTTTATTAGTTTTCAGTTGGTGTAGGAGAAGAATTTCATTCCAAAGTATTTTGTAACCTGTTTCATATTGATGATATGTTAAGACAGATATCTGGAAATCACCTCTACCCATGTGACCTTGGTGTCTTTACATCTTGTTTCTAAGGGACATGACATTTGTCTTGTGTATTTCTTTCCACATTTACATGTGTTACTGTATATACTCTGTTTTAATTCTTTTAATAGGGATTCTTTTGGGTTAGGTAGCAAGATGTTAATTTCATGTGAGGGTTTGAATACACTTTTTTACATCAATGTTCAGATTATTAAAAGGTCTAGTAATTTTGTTAGAAATTTCTTGCACCAAAGGGAATGAAACAAATTTCTTTTGTGTTGTTGATAGGTGAAAGGTTAGAGGTTAATCTAATCTTTTTCACTGTTTTGAAGTGTGATACAAGCGTTACCTATGATATTGGGGTTAAAACCTCTAGATAGTGCTATGTTCTTAAGGTAGTTCAATTCAATAAGTAACTCTTTTTTGTGGGTGCAAAGTTGTATAGCATGATTTACGTAGGTGAAGTAGAAGGATATTTTGTGCAATAGATGATGATTAGATCTTATGTGTGGCAGCATAATGATTGAAACAAATCTCTATTCTCTCAAAAATTCTCTATGTTTTGTCAATAGAATTAGAAACTTCAAGTTAAACCAAGAAAATATATTATACAATCCTTGATTACCTCAATACCTATTGAACAAGCCTTAAGATGTCTAAAAGAAAAACTAGAAGACTTATTTTACATATGTAGAGCAGTAATAATGGATTAGTAATGGGATCCCCCTTCTCCGCTCTATTAAGTAACCTCTACATGTCTGTTATAGAAAAAGAACTGTTTGGAAACAAATTCATACACGCCAAGAAACTATATTTCTGGTTAAGATACGTATATAGTGACATGGGAAAGAGACGCTACTCAATTTCATTGAATTCTTAAAAGCACTAAAACCCAATGTCATAATTTTCACACATGACATAGAATCTAACAGTTGTCTTCCATTTTTAGATGTGAATGTAAAAAGAGAAAATAACAGTTACCACCAGTACATACAAGAAACCCCATTCCGTCACTGTAAAGCAGTGAATCTAGCCCAATGCACTGTCTGTCTTTTCCTATGCCTAGCCATTTCCACACTCATTTACCATTTAGAAGTTTAGGTAGACCAAGTCCTTTGTGATGTACTGACTAGTAACTTGTCACAAGCTAATGCTTGCATATAGATAACAACCTCTGCATGTGTTTGTTCTGTAATCCACAGAGGACCATTTTTTCTATACCTGCCGTGTTAAATAAAAACTCTGGAAAAATATTTCAAAAAGTTTATTATGTGTAAAACTAAACAGATCCCCTCGAGGTGAATTCCTGTATGTGGTAAGGGAACCTCCCAGGGAAGGCGCTGTATTTTCAGTTTCCTCCTCTGGGATATAAACATCCATCCACGTATTTGCCATGCGTGGCGAACTGTGAAGTGGAGGAGAGGATCCTGGTGGTTGAGTGGTGTCTGGGGCACTGCAACACACCACTTTGACTTTGAATTCCCTTCCACCCCACCCCTGGGTCAACTGGCTTGTCCCATCAGGCTAGGATCAACTGAGTACTAGTGTTGGGCATGCTCAACAGGTGTTGTAGAAATCATGTCTGATGCTGGTGTTTGGGTATAGTGCTCACGAAACCCTGGCATTGCTGCAGTGACCCACGTGGCAGTGATAATTTTTCTCTTGTTTTGAGAAAGGTTGGCAGTGGTCGATGCCACCCGACCCGAGTGCCACGATGGAAGTTGGACCAGGCTGACTGGCCCTCTTTCACTGCTATCTCTGAACTTGATCCCACCATTGTAAGTCTGCCATCAATAGACGACTGTGTGGCAGCAGTGACTGACTGTTTCATCCAGGCAGCTGCTCACTTTATTCCTAAGACCTCAACACGTTTTCCACGATATCCTCATCCATGGAGGAGTCCTACCTGCGATGAGGCATGGAAGGCTAAAAAACGCGCCTGGGATACCTTCCAACAGTATTCTTCTCTTTCTAATCGCATAGCTTATCAGCTGGCCTGTGTCCATGCTCGGCATGTTTGACATCAAAGCCAAAAGGAGTTTTGGATTAAGTTCACTACTAGCATCTCTTCTACCACTAGTTCCAAAACCATATGGGACAAGATTTGAAAAGTCACTGGGAGGTATGCTTCCCATCCTCTTTCCATCTTGCTCTCCAATGGGCAGGAAGTTACTGAAGTCCAGAGTATTGCTGATGCTCTCGGCCACAGCTTTATTCATGCATCTAGCACTTCTGTTACTTCCCCTGCTTTCTTGGCTATCAAGTGTCTCGGGCAGAGCGATCACCTCTTTCCTTTCGGGCCAACTGTCTTTATGACTATAATGCCCCTTACATTGGTGGAACTCAAACTTGCTCTTTATCGGTTTGGTAGTACATCGGTCGAACCTGATGATGTTCATTATGAGATGCTGCACCATCTCTCTCCTGCCTCTCTTGCGATTCTTCTGGTTATTTTTAACCAGATCTGGCAGGAGCATGTTTTTCCTAATGTTTGGCATCAGGCTATTGTCCTCTCTTTCTCTAAACCTGGGAAGGATCCCAAGATTCCTTCTAATTATTGTCCCATTGCTTTGACTAGCTGTCTCTGTAAGGTCTTAGAGAGGATGGTTAATGCTTGTCTTGTTTAGTTCCTCAAATTAAACATGCTCCTTTTGCCTACCAAGTATGGATTCTGTCGACAGTGCTCCACCATGGACCATCTGATTCGACTTGAAACGTCAATCAGAGAAGTCTTCCTCAAGAGAGAACAACTTGTTTTCATGTTCTTTGATCTTGAGAGAGCTTATGACACTACGTGGAGGTATGGCATTTTGCAGGACCTTCACTCCTCTTGGTTACATGGTCATTTACCCATTTTTATTCAGAACTTTTTACTGGACATGCAATTCCAAGTCCATGTGGGTTCAACTCTATCCCATTCCTTTCAGCAGGAACTTGGAGTCCCTCAGGGCTGTGTCTTGAGTGTCACACTTTTTAGTGTCAAAATTAATGCTATCGCTACTCACTTTCCTCCAACTGTTGTAAATTGGCTCTATGTTGACAACTTCCACATCTCATGTCAGTCATTGAACATGAGGTTTATTGAGTGGCAGCTTCAGACTGCCCTCAATCACTTGTTGACATGGACCACTGCAAATGGTTTTACATTTTCTTTTTCCAAAACTGCTTCCATGCATTTTTACTGCCAACGGGGTATCTACCCCAATCCCAAGCTTCATCTTGGCAATGTTGTATTCGTGTGGTCTCTGAGGCAAAGTTTTTGGGGCTTATCTTTGACCGTAAGCTTACCTTCATTACACACATCAAGCAGCTATGTGTCAAGTATACAAGGGCACTGAACATCCTCAGTGTCTTCTCTTCCACCTCTTGGGGAGCAGATCAATGTTCTATGCTCAGGATCTATTGTGCCCTGATTTGATCCAAACTAGACTATGGGCCTTTGGTCTATGGTTCTGCCAGGACTTCGGCCTTGAAGATGCTGGACCCCATTCACCATCTGCACCGGGGCTTTTTGCACTTCTCCAGTCCAGAGTTTGTATACAAACCTCCTCTTCACCTCCATCATTTGCTTCTCTACAATATACTACCAAGCTTCGATCCTTACCAGAGCATCCCACCTGAGACTGTGTCTTTCTTCCTCGGTGGGCCGTGAACAGACGGTCTGCAATTACGCCCTTTGGCGTACATATCCAGGCACAACTGGCTTAGTTGTGTCTGTCATTGAATGACATTTCTGTCTCCAATGATCAGCCCATTCCACCTTTTCTGAGTCATCTGAGGAAGGTGGATACTCCCGATTGGAAGTACCATCTTCTCTTTTGCTGAACATCTTTCGAGCCATTCTTCTCTTCCTATTTACACAGATGGTTCAAAATTGGGCGATTCTGTAGGCTCTGCCATAGTTTTCTGTGGCTTGGTAGTTGCTCGCAAGATCACCTCTACAGTTTCTGTGTTCACTGCTGAGTTGTATGCTATTTCTCATGCCCTAGATCATGTAGAAGCTATGCAGTACAGCGATTGTACTATTTACGCTGATTCTCTTAGCTCTCTACTAGCCCTGGAATCGCTTAACGTTAGTTCTCACCCTGTTCTTGTCAATATTCAACAACGACATGCCCATGTTTTGCTATCTTACATTTCCATCCAGTTTTTCTGGATACCTGGCCATGTCAGTATTCATGGGAACGAGCTCGCTGACACCGCAGCTAAATCCGTCTACTCTGGTGCTGTCATGGCTGTGCCTGTTCCATACATGGACTACTCTCCTGTATTCAAGGCAGGGCTTCACGGCAGTAAGCAGTCGACTTGGGGTGAGTAACATCATAACAAGCTTTTCCAGATCAAACCTTCTGTTGCTTTTTAGCGGTCTTACTTCCGTAAGGATAGGAAGGAGGAAGTTGTCCTGACAAGGCTACGCATCGGACACAGTTTTTTAACTCATCGTTTTCTTTTATCTGGTATTGACCCACTAATGTGTAGCCTTTGTGACATACATGTCACAATAGCTCACATTTTACTGTTGTGCCGTCATTACCACCGTGAGCAGCGGCACCATTGTAGACACATGTTTTGTAAGGCTTTACCTCTGATATTGGACAGTGTAATTGGCGATGGTGACACTGTCCAACTTGATTGTATTTTCAATTTTTTAAGAACAATTGGTCTTTTTAATTTTACGTAATTCTTTTATCTGTTCTTTGGACATATTTTAGTTTTAAGTCACTTTATTTTTACATTTTACTACAAATTACTTTTACTGTTTTTACCGGTTGTTTGGTGCAGATAGCCTAGTTGATTTGTGTCATAAAACACAAAGCAAACAACCAAACAGCTAAATAAATGCTGTGAAAATATAAGTAAAAAATTGGTTTTAAAGTGTATAAAAATATAACTGTGAATGAATAAAATGTAGAAATATAATCAATTGGGTCAAATCAGCTAATGGTAACAATTTCAGCCAGTTAGGTTCAGTATTTCAGTTTAAAATATTTGTATAAATGTGAAATATTTATTGCAGATATTTTAAAATTTTTGGCTTCTCGTATTTTTTGAGAGCTGCAACTCTTAATATTTGAGATATTACTCTTAAATTGTATTTGCTTAGTCTTTTGTATTAGTAAAACATCCTTGTCTACTTTGAATTAAATCTAAAAAGTTAAAGCTAGAACATGAAGTATTTGTTCAGTTCACATGAGATGACTATTCAACTGAACAATGTAGAACAGTGAAAGTAGCTACAATTAGCCAAGTTAACTGTGAGGCTAAAGTTAACCCATGATAACACAGGCCTGTGATGGTTTTATTGTTTCAAACTTTTAACATGTTCTACATTATTCCTGTACATTGAACCTGAAAATGATATCCATTTTTCTCCATCATGTACAAAATTTTCACAAAGCATTATATGTACTTTACAGAAGTGAATCATTTTCATTGAAATCGAGTCATATTTTGTTATGCTTAAAATATTCATAACCACTGGCTATAGATTTCTCCAGACCAATTGTAACATGAGAGTCTTATCAATCATTCTAGAACACACAAGAAACACACAATGCTAGTATATAAATGGTTAACAGGCCGCATGACGTGTCATTTCTGGATAGTATGTTTGTGTGTGAACTTTGACATTATTTTTTTTTCTTTTCAATATTATTTATTCATTGCTATGGCAATAAGAGGTTGAGTAAATGACCCAAACATATTCTATCTGTGGTAAATTTGTTATAAGGAAACAAAGGTAAAACATTATAGAATTAGTCAAAAAAGCGTATTATGCATATTTTGGAATAAAACTTAGGAACCAAGTCAAATCATGGGCTCTGCACAAAGTTTGCACCATTTGCATTGAAGAGCTGAGACAATAGACTAAAGGTAGGAAAAAAGTCTTTGCCTTTTGGAATTCCAGTGGTCTGGCATGAGCTTAGAAACCACAGAGGTGACTGCTATTTTTGCTCAGGTAACGTGCAAGGCTACAATCGAAGGAAGCTTCTTATCCAAACCTTCATTCTGCTATAAGACCTGTTGCTCATGGACATTTTGTACCTGTACCTACTCCACTCTTGATACAGTTTCATCTGATTCTGAATCTGATGTCAATAGAAATGATGATAGCAACTGTTTTCAACCTGAAACGTCTGGTGAACCACAATTTTTCACACAAGGTGAACTTAATGATTTGGTGAGCGATTTGGGCCTTCCAAAGGATTCTTCAGATATTTTTGGGTCCAAACTTCTGGTAAAGAACTTACTTTCTCTTGGGACATCATTTTACTAATACAGAAATCATGAGAAAGAGGTTATACCATACTTTTCATAAGAAGGTTCACTGGTTTATTGCAACAATAGTGTGAATTAATACCAATGTTAGGAACTGCAGTCTATGAACCAAGTGAGTGGCAATTGTTAATTGATTCCTCCAAAAGAAGTCTAAAAGGTGTTCTCCTACACAATGGTAACATATAGGCATATATTCCTATTGCTTATTCAGTTCACTTGAAGGAAACGTACAAAAACCTTGAACTTCTTCTTAATAAGGTCAAATACAAAGAATATGGTTGGCTACTTTGTGGAGACTTAAAAGTCCTTTGTAAGTTGTTGGTTCAACAACCCGGTTATACAAAGTTTCCATGTTTTTTATGTAAATGGGACAGCAGAGCACAAAATCAGCACTGGATAAAGAAACAATGGCTATGCAGAGTCAACCTGATATCAGGATCGAAAAACATTGAACGTGAAAGTTTGGTTGACGCAAAGAAAGTCCTATTACCTCCTCATCACATATAACTAGGCTTGATGTAGCATTTTGTAAAGGCCCTAGACAAAGATGATGACTGTTTCAATTGTCTATGTGGGCAATTCCTAGCTCTTTCAGAAGCAAAAATTAAAGAAGGGATTTTTTGTTGGGCCTCAGATTAGGAAATTGACTTTGGATGAACAGTCGAAAGGAAAATGAGGAAAATTAAAAAAGAAGCATGGATTGCCTTTAAAGATGTTATTGACAAATTTTCAGGAAACAACAAGAATCCAAATTATGAAAATATTGTCAATAACTTGCTCAATAAATTCAAAGAGTTGGGTTTTAATATGAGCTTGAAAGCTCATTTCTTACATTTACATATTGACTATTTCTCTGAAAATTTTGGTGCCATCAGCAAAGAACAAGGGGAAAGGTTTCATCAAGATATCAGGGAAATTGAGAGGAGGTATCAGAGAAAATGGAACATCAGCATGATAACTGATTGCTGGTCATTGAAATGAGATGCTCTAGACACAATATATAAAAGAACGACCACAACACATAGTTTTGAGACTAAAACACGTAGATTTGACAAAAAAAAATCAGGATGAATGAGGATGTATATTCATTTGACATCAATGTTCTTCCCTTTTCTTCATTTTGGTAAATGAAATTATAATTTGATCTAAGTAAGAGTTTTTTTTTCTTCCTGATTTGTAAAACATCCTTACGTGATAGAAAAAATTAATATTATTTTCGAAATCAGTGTAGCTGAATTATGGAAAATCCTTTATTGAAACCAAAACAAGTTTTATGGAGGAAAAGTGCAATGATTTACTGCAAGTTGAATGAAAGACACAGGTAATACTGTTGAAGTTTAAAAATTTTGATTATCAAAAAAACCTAACCTTTATGACCTATTCACTCCAAAAGTGCTTCTATCAGCAGAAAAAAAACTACAGGTCAACTCTTGACAAAGGCACCAGGTTTAGCTTGTAGGACAAGTACTATTATGAGCATGTGCATATTGAAGGAGTTAACTTTTAAAAAAGTATTAGTCCTGCAAATGCAAGCACAATGAATCATATCACAAAATATTGTTCAGAAAGTGACAGAAGAAATACTTAACACAATAGTTTTCATTCTCTGACAGATTGTTTAGGCAGTGTATTCATGATGAAATTTGGTTGAACAGATAGCAACTGCCTGTTGTATAAACACAAGTATAGAGGATGATGTTTGGAAAGCCTTCCGCCTTTTGTCTTCAGGTCAGTGTGTATATGGTGTTGTTGATCTTTATAGTATTCTGGTGGATTGTAGAGGGCATGTTATGATTAGTTGGTTTATCCCTATTTTTGATTGTTGTAGAGAATTCCTGCAGATTCAGCTAATACTCATCTCTAATCCAGAATCTCTGTTTAGTGAAGGCTTTATTGTGTTATTGTAAAAGGATTCTTTAATTTTCTTGTCTTCCAAAATTTGTCTGTGTCAATGATTCTAATATTTTCCCAGTTCATTTTGTGTCCAGTTGACATAGTTTGATGTGCAATGGCTGAATTTTATGTTTTCATGAGTCTTGTACTGTCTTTAAGTTATTTTATTCTTGTCACAAGTCTTTTTCCCATTTTTCCAATGTATGTTTTGTTGCAGGAACAGATAATTTCATAAATGACATTTTTGTGTTTCTCATTGGTAGGTTTCTGTTGGTTTTTCACCAGAATGGACCTTAATGTCTTGTAGGATTTCCACCAGACATCTACATTGAATTTCTTGGCTATGCATTTGAGTTTTCCACTGAAATTTTGCAGGTTACGTTGACAACACTTTTATTATCTGGCCCCATGGTCATGAAAACTTTCTAGCCTTCCTAGAACATCTTAATTCTACGGACAAAATAATCCACTTCAGCATGGAAATAGAGGAACAAAACAGCCTACCATTTCTTGACATACTCATCAGCAGACAATAGATAACATCACCACAACTGTATGCAGAAAACCCACCCACACAAACAGATACCTACACTTCCAGTCCTATCATCCAACCTCTTCCAAATTTGGTATAATTCAATGCCAAACAAAAGAGCACAAAACATTTGGGAGAAGACATCCATCAAAACAGAATGCCAAAAGATTGTACAGTGCTTCATCCTCCACCCTCATCAAAAACTCCCTGAAGAAGACCACAACAAAGAGAAATCATAAGGATAGCAATACCACTATAACCATTTACCTCCCCTACTTGCAAGTTCTCAGTGAAAACCTGAATTTTAAACTTCCTGCATAACATAATCTGTTTATGCCTTTGAATGCTATTCTGTGGTTTTAATATTTTGAAGCTGAAATGTTGGCTATAAGGAAATGTAATAGTTTGCTAACCATTTCAAAACAACGTCAAGTGCTTCAAGGGTAAGTTATCTTTTTTTCTAAGATCTTTGTGGGAAATAATATTTCAAAAAAATTGAAATGCAAAAATATTCAACTCAGATATTCCCCATGTGACCATGTTTCATAAACATTTTAAAGGCTTTAGTAACCTAATCGTCTAATTATCCACACCATACCTTATGCATGTAATGCAGGAAACATTTTGAATATTTTTGGGATACTGGGGCAAGGGAACTGCTGTTTCTTCTTCTGTTAAACATTCTGCCCACCTCTCGTCAATCAATGAAGTGGTTGTTTCATGTGGTGGTATAACCTATTTAAGAAAAATATGTCAATATTAGTAATTTTCTTTTTAAACATGTATGGTATTATTTTTATTTATTTTGCCTTTGGCCTGTAATGAGATTAGCAGTTTTAGTATATAGTAACATTCCCACATAAAATAGTCATATAACATGAGAATGAACAAGAGGAAAAAAGGCTGAAAATTCTAGGGACCTAAATTCTCAGCCAGATCCGAGTTGGTGCCTGTGGGGGAACAAGATGAAGCAAAGCTGCCTGAAGACCCAACATTTTTAACAGATAAGAAAAAAAAATTAATGCCTTAAAATGAAAAAGTTAATATATTTCTATTTTGTTGTAAATGAACAGTCCTTTAGTATATGATTATACATCTAAACCAAACAGTTTACATTCCAACCATCACTATACAAGGCCCACTATATTTGCTTTGCTCTTTCAAGCAGCATTGTTTGTTTGTTTTGTTTTTTAAGTTAAGCACAAAGCTACACAATGGGCTACCTGTGTTCTGCCCACCACGGGTATCGAAATCCGAATTCTAGAGTTGTAAGTCCGCAGACATATCAAGCAACATTGATGAGCCATGAATTCATTAAAACTAGTCAGTTGCAATGCAAGTAGTGAATCAAGAAATAGATTAGGACTCTATGTTATTTTTCCTTTACTGAAATTAGTTTTTAATTTGTCATGCAGGTGTACTGTGTTTAATAACATCCTCATAACTAGGTGTAGTCATGGGCTTGCTTGAATCATTGCTTCAGGCCAAGTTTACATATCAAAGTGGTCATTAAAGATATCTTGAAACCCCCTGGCCAGACTTCTGTACTGCTTCTCAAATGGAGTGTGATGCACATATAGTATAGGAGTATACCATAAGTTTCTTTTTTTCTGTAGTATTAGATTTATTCTGAATTTATTCTTTGTTCTTAATAAGTGCAAAGTTTTACACAACATGTGGTCAAATAGAGCATGATGCACTCTGAATTTTCAAAAGAAAAGGGGCTATTTCTTCTATTTCTTGGTTCCATCTGCTCTTGTACTAGCAAAACTTTCCAATGTCCTGTCATGGAGGGATACAGACTATCTTGCTCCACAGAAAATAGGAGCAGTGCATCCAGTCTGTTTTGTTACATGGTGTTACACAAGTTGGTTTTGACCAAAAAAGGCTTGGAAAAATCTCATTCTACAGATAAGTTTTTATAGACAATGTCATGGGTATTTTGTACATAGACTTAAGGTCCTATATATTCATTCAGGATTAGAACACTGGAAAACAATATGGTAAGAATTAAACATGGCAACTTTCTCAACAGCTACCATTGTGCCACAGCAGCAAAGGAATTCAGTTGGCCAGAGTCTCCACTTTATGGTTTTTCCATGTATGGTAGAAGTAGACAGGAAAAAGCATTCATCTGAGAGAAGTAATAGTGTTAAGTTCCATTACAATCAGTATCAAGATGCTTTAGTAGAACTGTACCTTCATGTCCTCTTCTGCAGTTATGTGAAACTGAGTTTCTGGATTCTCATCAACTCTTTTGGACACTATTTTTTTTCATCATATTCTGCTTGATGGCCATGGTACTGCCATGTTATTTAGTGTTTGATCAAAGCTCTGCTTACATTTCATCATTTCTCAAGTCAAGGATTTGGTTTTTAGACTGCTAATCATGTTATTAGCACAAAGGTCAAGTTTGGAGGATTATAGCACCTTACTCACTTGGTTTATATCACCCATCACTTGAGTGAGCACAACCAGACACATAATGAACTTGAAGCTGATTACTCACTCTGTGAACACAAGAACACAAATAACAGGACTGGGTTATAATACCTAATGCTAATACATTGCTATCATACTCCTATCACCAAAATAATCTTCCTAAATATTCACATATTACATGACTCAATCCTGATGGGATGACTGGGATTGCGTAGTACAGACACACTAAAGTTCCTATGAGAATAACAAGTAGCTTTTCACAACTTAAATTATAAATCCAATACATGTTTATTCTTGTGCTAAGACAATTCAGTCCTCATTTTTCAGACTTCAATCATTCACTGTCAATTGCATCTTAGTGTTTCTCTAGTTATTGTGAGAGTGACTTAATTACATGTAACTGTTCACTCATGAAAACCAATAGGTAAGTTGTCCATAATTTTGGTGCCGTGACCTGGAATCTAAAGCAGGTCAGGCAAGTTAGGATCACCAAGTTTTTAATTTATGAATGAGTGGTTGCTCAGATGGAGAAAATTTCAGATGTTTCATGGACAGAGGAGCTCAAGATCAATAAGAAGAAATCAGCTCCCTTGATAAAGCAAGCACTTACAAAGTTTATAATTTGTTCACTTGTTGATATATATACTTGATAGCACTATCAGTGGAACATTTAGTTTTCATCACAATCAAGAGTGGACACCAACTGTAAATATTTGAGTTAACTGCTGTTCACAGCGAAAATAAAAGTGAACCAATCAAATTCAGTTATGATGAGCCCAAGCATCAAATATTTTTCACAGCACCATAGCTATCTATGTCCATCAAGCTAGAGACACTGAAAGAATGGACTTTCAGAGTGTAAAAGTTAGAATTTATGTGAAATCATGTGTCTGTTATACAGAAACCCATAAACTACAACAGAAAGAAAATTGGCTACAAGTACAGCCATCTTATGAGGGCCATGTAACATCAGTTCTGTAAGGCACACTTTTGACTGGGCCAGGAGTCACTTCATCCATCAAGTCAGGTTTGAAGTGAGTGAAATATAGCAGGCAACCAACTGTCTATTACATTTGGAAATAATACCTTCCAGTACAAGATTGTCTTTGCTGAACAGATAAAGCTTGTAATTGGGATAATCAGCAAAAATTCAGACCATACAAATTGATGATCATACGAGTTTGCCTGCTGGATTTGCTCTTAATTTTAGGTCACTTCCATACCATAATAAATTTGATTATACACACAATATTTACATTTACATATATGTGATTTCCTAACCTAATATTAAAGTTTAATTACATAATGTAAGTTTTAGTTTTCCTAGATTGTCACTGTGCCTTAAGAAAATTAACTATTGAACTGGGTGGTTTACATATTAAAGTATTTAGATGTATGAATACTCATCATTAGTAGGTGTAAAGCACAGCTGTGAAGAGCTGCAATTATCAAGGCTTTAAAGTAAAATGTTTCATGTGTTCTATGTATAATTCACATAAGTAATTTCATGCTTGGTTCATACTATGCTTAACAGCAAGGAACTATTATTTTTCTTTGTGTATACCTGAAACTAAATGAATTATATGTAAACTTGAATTTTGGCTTCAGTCTGTTTATGATGTTTTAATTAACAGTAAGTATATATCTTTTCAATGATTTAACTGATAGAAATTGTGATATTTGTATTATCAGTTTCTCTCTTATTTTTCTTTAATGCTTATAAATTTGAATGCATTGTACAAAAAGGGGAAAATTTTTGAATTGGTCAGTTATTTTAATTTTATATGATATGCATATTTTTTTAAAAATAAAATAAAATATAAATGTATCTCTGTATGGAGAATTATTATGTAGCTACTTATATATTAGTCTTTGTGATATTACAAGCTAAATGATGTATGGTAATTTTCCAAAATAAACTTGCCAATAATATATTAATTTCAAACTTTTATTTTAACATGTAGTTAACAATTGCAATTGCTTATGTTCAAAGCTTACATTTATTAATAATGACTGTAAGTTCATACAGAAATAGCTGCAATGTTTTAAATTATAATTTCATAAAAACTTGAAGTTTAAACCTACAAAGTTTAATGTTTGAAATTAAAATAGCACTGATAGCCATCTGTAACTGAAGTGTCTCTTATTTTTGCAGATGTAGCTTTAAATTTATATCATTGCTTTAATGATTTGTGGAAATGTTATCAAATCTTTGAGACACAGGTTGGCCACTTACATGTGTTTCAACTGAGTGTAAGACAATTTAAACAAGTAATTGGATCTAATGGCTAGTTTTCCAACTCCTCTACAGAAGAGAAATATGAAACAACATTCCTTGATACGTATCACACTAGAGAATGCTGAGTTAACTCAGTGAAATACTGCATACTTAGTTTATTTTTGATAAAAGTTGTGTGTTATATTTACTGAAAAAGAAATGCACAACAAGATTATGGTATTTTCACTTCAGAATTGAACTCGATCAGAGCAAAGAATATAACAAATGAGAGATAATCAAGTTTGGAGTTATTTTTGAGAACATAAAATTACTGTAGACTGGTCTTTGTAGTCTGTTGGTTAAACAGTGATTTTAAAGGTGTAGTCAATCACTGACTAATTTCATTCTTTTAATATTAAGGATAAACAAGTCAGCTCGTCTTAGAGCCTTTAAGGTTGATAGGATTCACAAGATCAATATACTGTTTTATGGAAATATCGGTAAGTTCATTCAGTCTTTTCATGTTAACTTATCAATCCAGTATAAAATAAAAGTAAATGTAACAAAAAGATGTACTCCTTCAACATTTAGACCAATTATTCTATGGTACAAAAATGATTTCTAATTTAGTTTTTATTTCATTCCAGCAAACTTAAAGAGAAAACCTGTGATCTAAATGTATAACTGTTGGGCCTATAACAAAATCAGCACCTTATATTTCACAACACTTTCTTTTGAAATAAAATATATAAAAGTTATATTCCACATATTGAAGAGATATTTGACAAAAACTTCTGGGTTAATTCCACAACATACAGTATTTATTAAAAGCTTGCTTTCATCAACCAATATAAATATTCAAATAGTCTTTTGCTACAAACAGCACATAAATAAGTTTGAAAGCCTGCATTTAATAAATAAATTGAGGATTTAGCATATAAGTTTATTTTAAGTTTTTATCAAAATTTAAAAATGATGACAAAACTTGAATTGAAGAAATAATTATTTAAAAAATACTACATGTACATACAAATTAAAATTAAAAATAGCTTAAATTCCTTTTCTCACTTTGACATTAAGTTGCATAAAATTGTAATGGTTATTTTGATGATTTTGATACAGTAATATAAAACAGCATGTATATGTTTAATTATCACCAGGGAATGAAGAATATTCAAGTTGCTGAATTACCGAGGTGCTAGATTACTTGTACACTTTTACACATGTAGCTGTTAGTTGCATAAATAAAACTGCTTATAAAAACTAAATGTAAGTACAAAATTCAGATATTTATATTATGAACCATTTAATTCTTTACACTACTAAATAAATACTTCTTATGATTAAAATGTGAGAAATCAACTTTTTCTAACATTGAGAAGTTCATATAATTCTGCATTAAGGGAATAAATAAATCAAGCAGAGTTAACAACTCTGATTTTTAACAATATTTTATAAAAAGAAAGTATTACACTAAAATTTGTAAGATATTAATATCTATGCTTTTCTGATACTTACTTGATAGTAGGAAGGTTTGAATAAGACTGTATATAAGAAAACTTTATTGTGCCCCACATGAGCAAAAAATGCTTAGGGAAGAAAAATTGAAATCACTTTGCAGAAGAACTTATTAATAATCTCAATTTTGTAATAGAAATACAGAAAATTCTTAATAATATTGATTGTGCAATTGTAAACCAAAACCAGAATGTATTAAATATAAATGATTTATTCAGAACAATACAATAGATTAGATATTTATGTTTACCTTATGTTTCTCTGTCCATTCAGTCAGCTGATCAAAGTTGAAATTTGCCCAGCTTCCTCCATAGTAATGATTTCTGTTGTGAGTAAAAATTGTATCATGATTTATAATACAGAAAATTACATACCTTACAAGTATCCACAAAAATCAATAATTTCTAAAGCATACAGAAAAAAAGAAAGAAAAACAACGGTTGGAAAATCACAAAATCAAATATATCATGGAGTCTTCACATGTACATGCCTATCAGACCTAATAAACTGGATTTTAAGGAATCCCTGTCAACATCTGTTAATTTCTACAGTTGTAAATTGTTATAATTGTGAAAGCTGCTTGTATGAATGTTTAAGCACCAAAAAACGAATAATAACTGCAGTTATTGTAAACTCCTTTAAACCTTTATTTTGTAACTAGAATTGATTCTGATCAATAGATACTGCACCCGACTTCACAACTGGATGATGAAAAAAGGTAGCATACAGGAAATTTATGGAAGTAAAAGCAACACAAGTTGCATTCCAACACTTAAGAGTTGTGGTTAATAATTTATGCTAATACATGTGTGTTTGTTTGTTTCTTTGTTTTGAATTTTGCGCAAAGCTACATGAGGGTTATCTGCATTGGCCATCTCTAATTTAACAGTGTAAGACTAGAGGGAAGGCAGCTAGTCATCACCACCCACCGTCAACTCTTGGGCTACTCTTTTACCAGTCAAGCACCCTAACCACCTGGCCATACTGGGCCTTGATGTGGAAACCATTGATTATTTGCCAACCATTTGCAGAGGAACAAACAAATGCAAAAAAAATGTGATTGGTTCAAAGTGATCACATGAACCAACCTGGAACACCACATATTCAAATAAAGCAGTAAATCTCTCAACATAAACCAGGAATATCAGGTGAAGAAGGAAAACTAACCAGCCCCCCTCCCATGACCGTTCCACCATCAAGGGAGGAGTAGACTCAAAGGTCACAGAGAAAAGCCCCCAAATATCATAAACTTGAATGACTAATTGAAGAAAAGGAGTAGGTGATGGGTGATCCAAATTGAACTAGTAAGAAGACGACTTAGGAAAGAAAAGCATCAGAAAAACGGAGTCCAAATTCTCTCCAGAAAAACCAGGATCAACAAAAAAACAACTTCAAAGGCCCCAGAAGAATCAATAAGGGGCTAACACTATGCCAAAGGGAAAAGCACAGAATTGGAAGACTCAATTCTGATGGACAAAAGTTATCATTTTCCTAAACTGAAAATGTATTTCCAAACATACTTACCTCCTCTGACACTAATAGCTATTTCTTGATCTTCATCTTTGCCATCTGACATTGTGTTTACTTGCTCCAGTCTTTATATACCCCACTCGACTGCCTTTGGCTATATCTAATTTGCAAAACGTTATGCCAGCCATCACATGCCCTCTATGCAGGTACTGTATATAAGCTCTGTATGCAGACAATAAAATCACTTTTTCAAAACTTACCTCCTTCCAGTCACTAACACCAGCTCTTAGAGGGGAGGAAAGGAGAGTGTCAGCAGAGGTAAGTATGTTTGGAAATAAATTTTCAGTTTAGGAAAATGATAACTTCCAGAACATACATACCTCTGCTGACATTAATAGCTAGAATACCACACTTAGAAGGTGGAGGGGCTGATGATGACAGAAATCATACAGAAAGCATCTGCTAAGAACAAATATGTACCACCAGAAGTGTTATCAAAGTGGAGAACACCACACTACATCCAGAACAGGTATGCTCTTCACCCAGAACTACAGAAAATTGAAAAGTGTGGAATATAATACAAGTATGATGATCCAGCCCCGACCAAACAGCAGAGATTCCACAATTCGGGTTGGATTTATGGGGTCATGGTATCCATATCTCACGTTGGTGGCCACTGCAGTTGGACTACAGATATATGTATCTTTATGATAGAATCCCTACCAGTAACCACAGAATGATGCATTTCGAACCCCTGGATGTATGAAAGAAAAAGCAACACCAAAGTAGACAATCCTTCTGATCAACCTGAAGAAGTCCAAAAGGCAACATCCCAGGTCTGGATTGATGGGATCATATGCCATACTGCACCAAAGCCCAAACCTCATCCAGTGTGGATTTACAAAAAGTTGTCTTTACTCCACCACCAAGTAGGCAAGGAGAATTCCACTTACCCATGGAATTAACGAGAGGATGTGGAACATTGTCCCACCGAGGACCAAAGATGGGACCATGTCGCATTTGGATTTACGAGAAAACAGTGGAACCCCTGCATGAACAACTTAAGGCCTGTTCATAAGATGGTCCAAGCACCCCCCCCAACTGTATAGCTAATCATCAAATCTGGACTGGTTTTACGAGTAGGCTCTCGCGTAGGTTGGTCCTGCTCCTACTGACATCTGGGAAAACCTC
Source organism: Limulus polyphemus (assembly GCF_000517525.1). NCBI lineage: Eukaryota > Metazoa > Arthropoda > Merostomata > Xiphosura > Limulidae > Limulus > Limulus polyphemus. The sequence goes on from NW_013667063.1 coordinate 273,356, forward strand.
CAGGGACCCAGGTAAAAGGATCCCCAACTTTGTCCTTTGGAGAAAACTCAACACTCCGAAGGTAAATCCTCTGTCCACCACCCCAGCAACTGGGAACTGGGTGTGGTAAGGACTCCTGATCTCCACTAGTAGAAGTAAGGCAGGAACATAAGAATTGGGAAGTCCTGAGGAACAGGTCTCCGGAGACAGTGCAACAGCTGAACCATATTCCCTAATTTTTAAAAGCAAACTTATCTCGACTGATTCAGCTCTAAGATCAGCAGGGACTGGCAAAATCCCCTTTTTCATGATAGTCCATGAGTAGCAATCCATTAGAAATAATGTAATATGATATCACCATCTAGAATTGCGTCCAGATGGTCTTATGGAACACCTCATCTCAATAGAGTCCACTGCAACTAGAAACTGATATAAAGGTTGCTAGTGCAGAATTTAAATACAAGGATACCCGACTGGGCAACACTTGCCACTGAGTGGGATCCAAAAAAATCAATAGGGACTCTAGATGAGAAAGGAACGATAACTGTAAGTCAAATAACACGTTACTCATCACCCTGTTAAGATCTAGTAGGGGTAGTCAACACAGCCACGGGGGGGAAGACAAAGTCCCTTCAAAGAGGAAACTGCCAGATCGCGAAGGTAATGAGATATGAACGTGTTGGGAGAAGTCCACATATTGGCCCTTAAAATTTATCACCAGAATAAGGATGGAAACGATTAAAAGAACCAATGGAATAAGGAGTGGAAGGAAGGGGCCTTGAGACACGAATGGATGAACCTGCAGAAGTACAAGTGGAAGTAGAATAGGGTTGAGCAGCCAAAGACAATAAAGAAGACTGCAAATGTGCTGTATCAACTCTGGCTTCTAAATATTCTGGAATTCCAGAAAATAAATAAGACCAAAGAAAAGGCACTTCCTGTAAATCTCAAAGGGCAGAAGAAGGTAAGTGAATACCCTCCAAAAATGCATCACAACTCAACAAGTCCCAGTAACAGACCAACCATGACACCAAGGCAAGTCTTGAAGAAGACAAACGTGTCATAGTAGTGACCAGTAAATAGCCCAGTTCATTGTCAAATTGTTGACGTGATCAGTGATATGCTTCAGACAAAAGTTGAAGGGAAGAGAAGTATCTTAAAACAGTAGTAAGAGTCAAATAAATCTGCAAAAATTGTGAATTTTTAAGAGAGATAACCTGGCACCCCATAGATCCAACAATGGATCCAACCTTTGAGTGTCCAAATATATATCATCCTGATGATGATATGCCAGGGAATGTTGTTCAGATAAATGAGAGGGAGGAGGCATAGCAACACCCTCACATAATTGTGTTGCAAATCTCCCTGCATGCACAGTAATATCAGGAAAAGGAGGAAAACTAAGTAATCCATTGGAGAACGATCGGACAACAGAGCAGGGTTAGACTCAAAAGCAACTGGTTGCATCTCCAAAACTTCATAAACACATGTAACTAACTGCAGAAAAAGGAGTAAAAGGTGGATGATCATGAGAGGAAAATCTGGTAAAAGAAAGAGCAGGAAACAGGGAGTCTAAATTCTCCCCAGAATATCCCATTTCAGAATGGAAATTCAAATCTGCACCTCCTGGAGAGATACCCTCGGGCCACATGAAGGACTCTATCTCATTCTGAGCTTGAAACCATTATATGGGAATTCCTATCCATTTTTTTCTTTGTAATATATTTGTAGGAAAAAACAAATTCAACAAAATATATCTCTGGATAACAAAACAAAGAATTCCCAATTATTAGAAAGTGAAAACTGAGAAAATGTAAATCACAAAATTTTTAGTCGAAATGCTCGCTCTTTGTCGAGAAAAAGTGATTTTATTGTCTGTTTACAGTGCTTATATACAGTACCTGCATAGAGGGCGTGTGAAGGCCGGCATAAAGTTTTTCAAATTAGATATTGCTGAGGGCAGTCGAGTGGAGTATATAAAGACTGGAGCAAGTGAACACAACATTAGATGGCAAAGATGAAGATTGAGAAATAGCTTTTTGTGTCAGCAGAGATATGTATGTTCTGGAATGTAGAAGACATCTGGAGGAAGGGGTAATTGGGATGTGGAAGAAGGTGTCTGATACCTTGACTTTAGTCATCTACAGGCTGGGCAAAAAAGACCACTGAAAAAAATGTTCCATCCAGAACCATGGAACTGCCAGAAATTGGTTGAGATGATAGGTAAACTACTGGATACTAGTCCCTGGTCTTCTTGGAGACCACAAAGAGACAAGAGTAAATACTCAGAGAAGGAGTGTATACCCTCTTGATGAAGTTCTTGGTCAAAAGATCCTACACCAAATCCTGGAGATGCTGAAGATAGATGTGGTCAGAAGGAGGAGAAAAGGAAATGGGAAGAAGAAAGAGATGGTAGAGAAGAAAAGTGAAATGACCATGGGTGAGAACTTGAAGAACCTAACTGTCAGTATAAAGCTGTGATTTAAGGCTGCCAAAGCGAGACAGACAGGCACCCATTGGGCCCAATCTGACAGGAGAGTAGAAATAGAGAAGGTGGAGAACTGTCCCCAAATCAAAACCAGGTGGAGGGAATGGTTGATCAGATTCATCTTCCTCCTGGTCATTCTCAAATTGAGGGGAAAGGATGTAGGTTGAAGAGATGGATGCCCAGTATGCATGAGGGATCCCACAACATGCCATACAATTGCAGTAATATTCTCAACAGTTAATAAGTCTCCAGAAGCCATAGTAGAAGCAGATCCTGTGTTTCTAACCTCGTCACTTTCACAAAACAAAGTAAAAGTCACCATTACTTGAGAATTCATGAAAAATTCAATGCTTTTGAAACAAAAATCAATGTAAAATGTACAGTAAGCTTGAACATTTTTTAATTTTTCTTTATGAATTAATCACAATTAGTAAATGTTACAAAATGACAAAATATTAATTAGCAGATATTTTTGAGTAAATAAATTGGTGAAATAATTAAATTATGATTTTACTAAAATTTTGAAACTTAATATGCAGATATGCATTCAACACCTAAAGGGTGCTGACTGCTCCAGATGTGGTTAAAAAAATTTAGCATCAGCAAATGTAAGTTGTAATTGTTCAATTATGATTTCAAAAATAACTTATTCTCTTATACTGACATTACGTCATATGACACATCCAAATTTATTTTACAGACTCCAGACTCATTTGATCATTACCTGTCCAAGTGCAATACTGTCTTCCCTATCCTAGCTGCTGCAGCTGCAAGAATACTTTCTGGCATTCCTGTAAAAATAAATAAATTTGATTTACTATGCAAGAAAAATTATTATGAATAGTACTACTTGCATGATACTCACATGTTGGACACACTATTCAAAAACAAGCTGACAGCCACTACAGCTTAACCCATTCAATGAGGCTCAGAGACAATTCTATCTAACAAATCCATAAAATAATCTGGATTTTCCCCAACTCTGGTAGTGCTTGCTGTCATGGCATCAAGATGTTATCCTACAGTCCCCTCTGACATCTTGAGGGAAACTGACACAGAAAATGTGGAAATAATTGACTTACTATATGGCTACATGTAGTGGAATGTGAGCAGAAAAAAAACATTAGAGATCATACATGTATCATCCACAGTGAATGAGCTAAAATAACCTAAAAATGTTATAATCACATTGGTAAGAAATTATTATGAAAACACCATATGTGAATACAACCTACTCCTATATTACATATGCTATATAATAAAAGTTACTTGAATAAAACTGATATTAATTACAATTCACTTATTTCATCTAATTTACATCTTAGCAGTTGTTGTTCATAAAATGTATTATATAAATAGCATCTTGACCACTACATTATGGTTGGGTTGTTTCGAATTTCGAGGAAAGCTACATGTGAAGGCTATCTACACTAGCCTTCCCTAGTTTAGCAGTGATAGACTAGATGGAAGGTAACTAGTCGACACCACTCAGTGCCAACTATTGGGCTACTGTTTTACAAATGAATTGTGTGATTGACCATCACTTTATAATGCTGTCATATCTGAAAGGGTGAGCATGTTTGGTGTGACAGGGATTTGAACACACAACCCTCAGATTATGAGTTGAGCACCCTAACCACCAGGCCAGGCCACCACTATCTCAGCTAGACTTGTGAATCCTGGTATTGGATGAAAGGCCCTGTCTACACGGAACATGGCAGACATAGTGTGGTTGACACAATATTGCATATTATTCTTTGTTTTTACTATTAAGTTCTTAGAATCTAATCTAATCAAAACTTCAATGTTGAGGCAACACCGCCACTGGATGCTTCAACAGATAAGTTAAGGTTTCATGATTTCAACAATGATCAATAAGACTGTACTTGTAGGAGCAAAATTGAATATGGTATGATCAATCCAAAGTCACTGAACATTACTTTAGTGGCATTAGAAGTATGAATGGATGAACAGATCTTCTGGTGCCTCTGATGCTACTTAACAACATATTAAACATTTCACAAGTTCAACTGAACCAGACATTATTGTGTTACAAGATAATGCCTGATGTCATTTGTTTACTGCTACAATTGTGATAGACTACCATGAATAAGAAACCACAAAGAATATATTGGCCAGCAAGGAATCCTAATCTAAGTGTCAGGAAATGTTTCTGTGACATCCTTGTTATGATATAGATCAATGCTTTAACTCACACATGCATTACCAGAGAGCCTGGCATTGCATTAACTAAGTAATAATATAGGATGTTGCCTACTCATAGTAATTATTGTAAGCAAACCATGCAGATACAAAGGCCATCAATAGTGAAGGAGGAGAGGTGAAATACTTATTATTGAGTTTCTCTCACTGATAGGAAAGTCTTTCAATAACAGTGATTTAGTAAGAATTACTCTAAATTTTAGGGTATTCATATTCCATAGGTTTCTAAACATTTCTGCTCAGATGTTTATTTGATTAAATAATAATTAAAGGTATCTTACCCCTTACATCTTTTGTTTTGGTTTGGTTTCAATTTTGCACAAAGCTACATGAGGGCTATATGCACTAGCTGTTCCTAATTTAGCAGTAAAATACTAAAGGGAAGGCAGCTTATCATCACCACCCACTATGAACTTTTGAGCTACTATTTTACCAACAAATAGTATGATTGTTCGTCACATTATAATGCCCCCCACAACTGAAAAAGTGAGCATGTTTGGTGGGGTGGGGATTCGAACCTGTGATCCTCAAATTGAAAGTCAAGCACCCTAGCCATTTGGCCATGCAAGGCCTACATCTTTTGGACATTTCATCCGAGATGAATATCAAGTGGCTTCTAGTGCAAACAAAATAAATGAGTATAGGTCAGCAGCATCTTAATCTAGATGTTCTAATGTCAACAGAAGTAGTTACTAGCTGCCCTGTTTTCTAGCTATACAGCTATTTTTTTACAGTTGTAAGAACAACATTTTCCCCTTCATTCTAGTCAGATCTTCTGCATGTTCACACTACTGTGATTGTTGGAGCTAATGGTCAGTTCATATGTATAAAGATTTAGATTTATAATCTGATGTAGTACATAATTCTAGTGCAGTATTTCTAAGAATCGATGAGTGTAAGCAAAGGAGAACATACCATAATATGTCAACTATGTTATATCTGCCATATTCTGTGCCAACAAAGCCTTTTGTCAAATACCATGGCTCATCAGGACAGCTACAACATGACAGACATAGTATTTATTTAGGTGTTATACATATATCATCAACTTTCATGAACAACATCTGTTATGGTGTGAACATAGCATACCAAGTGGGAGGGGCAAGACTAAAGAGATCCACAATCTCAAGTGTTAAGGTAGTCACACAAAGCATTCACTAATGTATGCAGCCATCACATTATTGTACTGTTGGACTATTTGACTTTGAAGATGGCTAGAATCAAGCAGATACTGGCAACAAGCTAAAAATTCTGGTAGTTTTGGACACCAGACACTGTCAATTGAAATTTGGCAAATCGAGATCTAAAATTTTTGAAATAAGCTCTGGCTTACTACAAGAATCCCTGCTGAGTCTTGTCATTGTCAATGTACATATAGCTGATCTGGTCAATATACATGTAGCTGATCAGGTCAATGTACATGCAGCTGATCTGGCCAATGCACATATGTTGATAATTGTTGCAAGCATCTCACAAATGCCAATAGAAACTGTGGTGGGTCTGAAAAATGTCAGCAGAAGCTTCTGACATTGGACTATAGATAAAAAAAAAAGGTTGATTCAACTAAATAAGGCCTACCAAATGTCACACAGAAATATACAGACAGAAGAGCACATAAAGTCTTGTAATGACTGTAGATTGCCAGTTTCTGCACATACTGACCATATGAGAAAGAAATCAATGTACAGTATTACTCTTTTCAGATATCCTGCAGCTCAGAAAATACAGGAAAGCAGTTGCATCTGCCTGATGAAAGCACCAATCATGACCAGAATAAAGTATGAAATGTACTTGTGCGCATCAGGGGCAAAGCAGCAATGATGACCATGTTACAGGGGGTTCACAGAGCAGTTAGACCAATGCACCCTGCATTTTTGGTTTGATTTGAGTAGCATTACTACAAGAAAAAGGATTCTAGCTACCTAGGTGCTAATCAAGGCAACCATAACCACAATTCACCCACTTTATTAGCACTTGAAAAAGAAAGCAGACAAAACAATAATACAGAGACTGTCATCAAGTCATGGGCCAGTGAGACTAAGAAAGATTTAGAGGATATATGTCCACTGGAAAACATCTTGAGTATTGAGAGTCCAGGCACATGGCATTAAATTAAACACAATGAAGACTGGTAGCAGGATATGGAAGGAAAGGTTAAGAATAGTCAAAACAGTCAAAGTCATCGAATAGACTTAAAATAAGACCCAAAACTCAAGTGCTTTCAAATAGTTGACTATTCTTCTTCAGGAGAACAAAGGGTCAAATTATTCAGTATTAGTTTGTAGACAAGAAAGAATAAAGTTGGTAATAAAGAAGCCGAAATTACAGGATAGGGGAAACGATTCCTTGGAAAGAAAGGTGTAACCCATCCTTTGCTAAGAAATGTCTCCTGCTTTCAAGTTAGTGTTGTAAAGGAAAGACAAGCATGGGTTACGTCAACATAGGTCACGTGCGAGAGCATTTAATTGGTCAATTTTGTGATTTAAAGTGTCAGTAGTACAGACCTGTCTTAGAAAGAGATAATCAGTATGTCTATTAACATCATGGTAAATAACGCTTGAGAAACATACGCAAAGGTCAGTACGGAGAGTCAAAATACATAACAGTAAGGTTTGTAGGTTATTAAAACAGTCATAAGCTGTCGTTGAGTTCCATTTGAGGTTGTTAGTTCCAACATGAAGAATTAGGTATTTTACAGTCTGTGGCAGTAAAGATATAGAATCTAAAAGGTCAAGTGAAGTGTCTCCACTAATGGATTTAATTAAAACATGTTGGACTTTAACGTAAGAATGGTGTTGATACAGGTATTTAATAATAGAATCTTCAAAAATGGCAATGTAAGGTGGAAGAAGAGGTAACTTATCATTGGCAGAATTGGGTCTGTGGTCCATGAGTGGAATATCAATTTTGATAAAAGAGTTAGCACAAAGGATCACATATAAAGTGTAATAGACTTAAAATAAGACCCAAACTCGAGCGCTTTCAAATAGTTGACTATTCTTCAGGAGAACAAAGGGCCAAAAGTCATAGAATAGATGGCTCAGTCAAGAAATATGTAGTTGCTCAGGTAGGAGCCATGTGGAAAGAAGGTTATCTGTACTTCAATGGTCAGCAGCAAAAATTGAGCAATCCAGGTAATTCAGAGCATAATGTGAAGCATATAAAGATGCACTTATCTGGCTGACCAGTAACAGGAACATACCCTTGACAGACTCCTTAATTCTCATCACAAAATTGAAATTTTGTCTATAGAAGAGGTGAAAAAATCTATAAGAAATCTTGAAGACAAACATTATAACAACTTGTATTTCAGGCCACAGCATACAAAATGTGTACCACCTAGTTGATAAGGTACAGCCTTCAGTCAACTTGGTACGATCTCAGAATAATGTCATCAATCAAACGGCATACAGACTGAAGGAACACAAAATGATATAACAGGGGTCATACTGTAAACTGGAGGATAAAAGGTGGAAGTATGGAAATGGAACAAACATGAAGTATATGAAAAAGGACAGATGCTACTTAAATCAAATTTGATTAGGCATTATAACTAGAAGAACCTTGAAATCTGTCAAATCATGGGCCAGTGAGGCCAAGAAAAACATATAGAGTCTAAGTGGATAACATTAAGTTAAACACAATAAAGACTGACAGCAGGATGTAGAGTAAAAGGTTCTCTCAAACTATTTCTTACCACCCACATAAATATAACTTTCAATTATAATACCTAATGAAGTTTTAACTAATTTTGTGATGATGACAAAATTCTCAGCTGTCATGTGTTAAATCTATTCTAAACAAAATCTAAAGTAAAACAAAACCATTTCTATATACTATGAAAACACTGACTTTAACATAAAGTTGTACAAACAAATTACCTGCTAACTGACTGATGCTGGTTGTTAGGGTAACAGCTACTGCTTTTTCGAGTACATGTTCTACAGCATCAATTTTGTAATTTTCCTTAACTGAACAGTTTAGAATTTATGCAATAGATATATATGTCATCCAACCAATCAGGCGCTGTCATACCAGCATAATGCTTATAAAAGTACATACAGTCAAACTACTTCCAGCAGTAATATGCTCAATACACTCAGGGCTTCCACAACTGTAATGTCATATGACAAATGTTTAAAAATCAAAGTTTATGTTGGTAAAGGCTACTTTATGCAAGAGATTGAGGCAAAATTTCATGTTTCAGTGGGAACTGTAGGGAAACTATGAAGAAGGTATATGAAACTAGTACTGTAGCTAACAGTAAGGTTTGAGTAAGGACTTGATAAAGGCATCAGTCCCTATTTCAGAGATGCTATCCATTGCACAGGTGTGCTGATACTCTGACAGGAACTTCAGCAGTTTGCTTCTGTCAGTTTTTTAAATGTGGAGATTCTTACACTATCCACACCTGAAACTCTTATCTTTAGATGTATTCATGGCTCAGTGCTTCTTATTCAAGTTAAAAGATGGCTTCCATATCTACATGTAGTTGTAGTTCTGATATGGACTGCTGACGTTTGAGCTTGTCCTCGAGGTCACCATGGGTAGATTTGTTAATGTACCTGCACATGTCAACCTTACCTTCATCTTCACCAATACATAGTAACGTACTGTCGTCATCACGAATAACTGTTATCTCCATGTTTTTTGTTCATGTGATATCCATTTGCTTGCATAAGCTCAAAAATTAGATTTGGCTTGCTGCATATTTCATTCTATTTAAAGCCTCGTGCTTTAGAAGTTGATCTCCTTTAGCAAGCACAGGTTTTATTACATGCAATCCTTGCCTCCTCTGCATGGTCATGCCTTATCCACACGAACTCTGCCTGGGATTCACTGTGTGTTTTCTAGGTTTTATCATTTTTACTGTTCCACCAATATGCTTTTGCAGAAGTTGCATTGGTGCTTAGCATTTTTTGCTGGTTCTGGCACATCATGCTCAATATTGGATTTTTCTACTTGAACTGTCTGACAATGCTTTTATGTACTTAGCATTAGGAAGCTTCAGTGTCAGATACCGTATATGGGATGTGGATTAAAACATTCTGCTGTTCACAATATAGCCATCAACCTTAAACTACTAAAGTCAGGACAAGAGTTCTGCACAGACAGTGGTAAATGTATTGTGTACAAACAATCATACATTTAAAGATAGTGCTCATGGGAGCAACAGGTACTCTGAACTCAGTGATGACCTTGACTGACCAACAGGAGAAGAACAAGGAAACCAAGACTAACACTGAGGTGGTGAATGACACATGCACAGACAGTGAACCAGATTTTGCCAGCCTCGCATTATATAAGTTACTGCAATGTCAAAGGGTTCAGAGGAAGCAAGTACTGCATTGAAAAGCTCTCCATATTTTATGACATCATGCTCTTTCAAGAAACTAAACTCTCAGACCCTGAGAAATTCACTTTTATTGACTTTAAATGTACACTACATGCTGACTTACAGTGATTGCCATTGCAGTTTGACATGACAGCAACACCTGTTATGAAACTCTTTGTTGAATGGTCACCACTGCAAGCTATAAACCATCCAGATAACCTGTGTCACCCATACACGTCCCAGTCACACAGTATGTACATGAAAGATAACATTTGTTTTATCTGGATAAAAAAGGGTAAGAGATAACGTTATTGAAGTTTACAGTAATGCCCACTGATTTCTTTGTGCTCTATTCTGAAGACAATAAGACAAGAGGATACACATTCAAGATTTGGAGGAGACTGGCTAGAAAAGAGATGTCAGTGATCCCCAGAGTCTGGAAAGGGTTAAATGACAATACATATTTAATTGCAGAAAACGTGCAAGCTCATACATGTTTCATGTGTATATATACTTTCCAGTAAGTGTTTGAAAGTTTCTAAAAACAAATAATAATGCAGGAAAATTGTAATTAGCAGACTCAGTGTTTGTAAATAAGATAAAGATTCTTGCAGGTGCATAAGGTTCTGCACTTCTCAATGGTGGGTGGATATCTTTATACTCCATTGACCAGTGTGCACCCAACTTTAAGAGATCTTAACCTATTCCCATAAGATAACCCTTCCATCCATGGTATCATCAAAGTAGAGCCCTTCTCTGAGCCCTTTCCAATCAGTCAACATCCTTTTTCTTAAAAAGAGGGAACAATATTGCACACAGTGTTCCTAGTAAAGCCTAATGAGAGGCCTGTATAGAAATAATTACCAATTATGACTTGTAATCAATATGTCTATAAACACATCTTAAACTTCTATTAGTTTTATTACTAGTGACAAAGAGAGTTGGGTAAGGCTATAATGAAAGATATATTTGACCTTTGATAATACCAACTTGTGTAATTTACTGATGATGTTACCATAACTACTAGGTGGTTCATATAAATAAAATAAAACATTTACATATATGTTAAAAAACACATATATATATATATATATATAGAACAGTTATGTTTTTATATTTTAAGAGTGACAAAGTGCACATTCTTTATGTACACATATTTAACACTATGTACAATACTCATACAGCTACATATGATAAGCATGCACTGCAAGAGCACCCTAGTTAGAAGAACTGCAGCTGACTTAAGCAAAACAAGTTTTATTTAACAATCAATGTTCCAACCAGGTTAACAGCTAGTCTTTTTAAAACACAATTATTGATCAATTAAATACACATAATAAATATAATAAAAACAAAGACAAAACAGAACAGAGTAACACTAACAATTCAATTAGAAAATAAACAATGACTTTCAACTATAACAAAAGTTATAACATAGTGTTACTACCAGTCATTTTTTCGTTAACAACATAGTTGATTAAGCATATGCCTTAGATAAAACTATCAGCCAAGCGAATACATAATAATAATAATAATTACAAATAAACAGAAAACAGGACAGAGTATTGTAACACTTTGGTTAGAAAATGGTTACAGACCTTTGACTACAATGAAGAGGTATAGAAGAGACAGTGTAGATGCAAAGAGCATACTCTGTTTAAAATAATATGTATATCTTGTACACTGGGTTTTCATTACATTTTCTTGAAGCAATTCAGACTATATAGAAATTTTATCACTATATAAGAAAGATTAATTGGCTTATAATTTCCAGAGCAACTATTATCACTCCCTCTTAATATAGAAGTAATACTAGGAACTCTCCAATCCTTAGCACCATCCTACTGTTTACTGACCTACCAAAAAGGAAACTAGTTGCCAGAAGCATCTAACACCATGACAATCAAAACATCTCATCCAATACCTCTCTAAGGTTCACACAATTCACCAAGGATGTGTAGTCAATATAGTCTTGCTTTCTGTCCACTATATTATGACCATTCACAAAAATAATCCTTGAGCCAGCTGTGTTCATTAATTGCTCTAAAACTATTCAAACATTTCTGTTTCTGAAACTACATGTCCATGTTAATGAGGAGAACATGATATACTCACCAGTATACAAAATCAGACATGCCCAGTATAAGTTTAAGCACTGCTCATCCAAATATATTTTTGTTTGTTTTCAACTGGTGATAAAATAGTTTTATATTAGTGTACAATATAATTTTATTGAAAATCTAATTGTAATATTTGTGAATGCTGACTTTCAAATGTCAATGAGGCTGCCATAATGAGCTGCATGCAATTATGTATCAATGCCATTTCCAGTTGCAAACAACAACATGACATATGCCATATTGCCAAAATGTAAAAGATTAATCAACTGCATAAATTACAAAAGCTAGCCCTTCAAGGTTCAACTTGCAACATGTTGCATCAAAAAACATCAAGGAAGTGATGAAATGAGAAAAAATGTGTGCCCAGTTAAGTGCACTTTGAGTATTACTGGCCACACATTTAATTACTGTTTTATGTGGGCCAAAATAGGATTTACTCAATAACTAAACACAACAAAACTAACATAGAGCCACAATTCAAACACTTTTTTGTGATTTATACAAATTCACTATTGACATTGATATTTTGTAAATTTAGAATAATTTTAAAGTCCCTAATGTCACTGTTATCAATGTTAAGATTTCAGCCACAGTTCAAGCTATAAATTTGGTAAATTAAAGTTTCAAAAGCAGATATACACCTAAATTTTGAGCTAAAGTTATACGTACCTATTTTAATCACATTTCCAAAAAAAATTCCATTTAATAACACTTAAAAATGTATTCAATAATACAGGGCTGTAGACAGATCAAGAAGATGTGCAAGAAAAACTTTGCTGCTATATGAAGATTACTCTAAAAGTCAAATTTTATTTTCACAAACTAGTGTTACCTACAAGAAATTCAGATGAGAAACTCCATTTTCACCAAAACATCACAATTGTTAATAACCATTCTTCCTTGGTAAAACATCTCTTAAGATTTATCTCCTTCCTATATCCACCCCTTGTTTTCAAAGATGGGTGGAAATTTGTTACATAATAATTTTGCATAATAAAAAAAAGTAAAATAAACACAACACCTTTATAGTACAATGACATTATACATAATGCTACTTTTCTCAAGTAAAAAAATTATTTTAAATATAAGACTGTCTACAAAGCTCCAGCATCTTTACCAGGTGTGATAAACCATGATTTCTTTTAAAAGTCGTATTATTTACTTATATGTGTCAGTTTTATATAACAGATATTATAAACATTAATTTAAAATAAAGCTTGCTTCATTTAATACAAAGCAAGGTGTGTGTGTATATTTCTCACCCCTAGAAATTATCAGAGTAAAGAATTCAAAGATTGTCCTGTGTCCTGAAGAATTTGGTGATTCTGCACACATGCATGTATCATTGTATATAATTGATGTATGTGCATTCTTTTATATTCCAATTATTTTCAAGCACATTAAAACCTTCAAAGTAGTGCTCTGCTACTAGTACTAAAGCTAAATTAATATTAGTGTATTTACATACGTTGTTTACAGCTTCACAACCTATATATATATATATGTGTGTGTGTGTGTGTGTGTGTGTGTTGTGTGCGTATAGATAAAAAAGGGCAACTCTTTCTATACAATTAATTAGTTAGGCCTATTTAAATTAAAACAATGTGTACTGTCATAGGTGAAGTACAGCACTGAATAGTGAAAATATTTAGAAATCTTGTGTTGTTATTTGTATTACTATTAGTATTACATTAACTTGATGATTAAGAAAAATTGAAAAATAATGAATTATCTTTAGCGGACATAAACTGCAACTTATAAACTGCGTCTAAACTCACAATGTTACACCCAAGTCAAATTCATGCACCGTAACACGGAGTCATTGTGATAGACTGGATCATATGATCGATGTAAACATAACACTAACAGAGACCTGAAATTTACAAATTACACTACAGTCTATACTCAGCAATAACATTATTTAAACTATTAATTGTTAGAAATGGTAGTTTTACCTGTTCCCAAAATAATAACATCAAAGTTTGAAGGTAAATCATCATCCATCTTAACATATAACACTTATGTACTGTATGCTAAATAATATTGTAATAACACTATATGATAATAATAATATAAATGACTTAAGTCACAGCA
>NW_013667064.1:0-4119 GCF_000517525.1 Limulus polyphemus
ATATATATATATATATATATATATCATAGACCAACTTTTTCAGTACTATATCCAGTTTTTGACAATTATTTTTATACGTCATTTATTATTAATTGAATAATATTATAGTAAATCTGTCTTACATGTGTAGTATCGGGCTGTAGTATGTGTTGTCTACTTTTAACTTAAAAGGAAAGTTTATAGTTTCTTGGTTGAATAATAACATTACTGAAGCAAGTTTCTATCTTTAACTTTCCAAGAGGCTAATTAGGTCAAGTGAAGACTAAGCGTCTTCTTGTCTGACTCTCTTGCAGAAATAACAATTTAATTGGAAAACCCAGTTATACTTGTTAGCAAACCAGGCAACAGTTGCAAGTGAATTCATCCACGATCTTCACTGCCCATTAGCTGATTTCTTTAACAGAAACAAATCACTAATTTCTTATGTTAGAAAATCCAAAGTTTATTATCCTATTTAAGACAATGTTAGAGCCTGAGAGAGAAACTTTTCAGTAGATTTTAAGGGGATTTTGTCAGATTTTCCGAAGATTTTTGAAGGTATTTTTACACAGTTCTGGAGCAGTTTTTACCAGATTTTAAGCAGCATTTGCCTTAGAATTTTTCTTATAATTTTTTGGAGATTCCCACATTAAGGTTTGCCAATTTTACTTGTGGTTTATTGTTACTACGTTTCCATGGGTTACTTAATGAGATTTCAGTTACATAAGTAATAACTTATAAAGTTCTAGCCTTCCTGTGTGCTAACGATGTCAATGTATTATTTTTGTATAGTTTTACTTTTTGAGACTGTTGCAAGCTCTTTAGTTACTTTAGAGCTAACTTCTACTTTTATTTGTATGGACAGGTGGATTCATCCATAAGTTTAGTTTACTGAGTGAGAGTGTAAGTTTGCTTGTGAGCGAACATTATTTTGTTTCTCTTTTATATTAGAGTTAGCGCTATAAATTCACATTAACTTGGGAACATTCTCTCTTAGGATAGACTCAATTGTACGCAATGCTAGGTTACAGAGGGAAGAAGATGCACTAGCACGGGCTTTTTTAAATAAAGTATCTGATGTTCTGGCTTGCCACACTATTCTTTTTTTACACCTACATGATCATTTGTCCTATTATAATTTGTAGTATTACCTAGAATTGTGTGATAGGGTGTTGTTGTTCATCATATTGTGGTGACTTTCATGAAACAATTGTATTATGTATGAAATCTATGTCCTATCTCATTCTTTGTCGCTCAACTGTTACACAAATATATCAGAATATGTTTGGGTCATTTACACAACCTCTTGTTGCCATAGCGACGAATAAATAATATTGAAAAGAAAACATAATGTCAAAGTGCATGCACAAACAAATACTACCCAGAAATGACACGTCATGCGGCCTGTTAACCGTTTATATACTAGCGGTGTGTTTCTCATGGGTTCTATAACGATCGATAGAACTCTCACATCGCGACTGGTCTAGAGAAATCTATAGCCAGTGGTTGTCAACATTTTAAGCATAACAAAATGTGACCCGATTTCAATGAAAATGATTCACTTGTGTAAAAGTACATATGACGTTTTGTGAAAATTCTGTACGTGATGGAGAAAAATGGATATCTTATTCGAATTCAGCGTACAGTAATTACTGTAGAACATTCAAAACTTTCAAGACAATAAAACCATCGCAGGCCTGTGTTATTTTTTGTCGACGAAATCGTTGCTGTTGGGTTAAAGTTTGATATGTATTAATTTTACATTACGAATTCTTCACAATATTATGATAATACTGTTAATCATTACAATATCAACAAAACGTACAATTGTTTCAAAAGATATATGGAAAGAATTTGCATAACCTTGAAGCAAAATATATTCTTACAACATTTCATTAAAATTCATTGAAATATTCAACTTCGTTGTTTTAACTTATTCAGTTTTGAGCCAAATTGTTTTTTAATTATTTTTTCCAACTTACACCTATCCACAGAAATTTGTCTATAGTTCTTCGTTCATTGAATTTGCGACCATGTGGAAGCGTTGTTTTGTATGTCTTACAAGATTAGTCTTTCAGTGAAAAAGTTAAGTTGTAGTTTGTGCATTTAAACTGAGTAAAATAATTGTTTTATAGTGAATGAAATTTACGCAGCAGAAGACAGAATATTCAATAAGATGGTAAGATGTGTTATATTATAAAATTTTATTATTAGTACTAGTATTATTAGGTATTATAAGTTCACATATCGCCATTCTTGTGTCCGTCATTAGGCTTAACAAAAATATTCCGAACACCGATGTATCAAGTCGGCTTTAGGCTATCAACTATAGTCATGTGTAAACGGTGAAAATTATATATTGTTTCAGTTATGTAGGGGATTTTTGCAGTTAAATGAGTCTTTACACTTATTGTGACTTTGTCTAACTATAATGTTTTATAGTAGACTTACAAGTCTCATGATTGAGATATTTGAGTCTGAACTGAGTTTTATTTAATAACATTGATAATGATAATAAAAAGGCTGATGGTACTGACATATTTTAATTATTAGTAAACCTTCTTGTCTTGCAAAAATTCTTGCAAAAAAGAGATTTAGGATGTCTATCCCAGCTTTACAAGTTAGTGTTTTGTGATGATTCCCTAAAGCACTGATTTAGTCTCACATTGATCTTGAAATAACATTTGAAAATAATTTATATCAGTACTGTACAATGGACATGAGTAAAATGTGTCAAAAAACATACATGAAATCACTTGTGGGAATAAAGTATGACGTTGGTTATAAATTGGAAATAAATAGCACCATTTTTAATTTTGTTTCTTTTTTGTTATAATGTAGCATACTCAGTACTTCTAACTGCTTCTTTTTACCAAAACTGAACCCTATATTCAATGTGAGACATCACTAGTGATTTGTATACATATATTTACATCTGACTACACTGCTTTGATGGCTTTAGTGATTTACTCGACAGTATACCAAGATCCTTTTTTTTAGTCATACTATTAAGTAAATTCCCATTTAAACATGATGTATAACTGAAATGCATTACCTTGCAGTTATCATAATTAAAGTTAATTTGCCAGGTATATATATCAGTGACTTTATCCTTCCAGTTTTTGAAGAACTTCAAGTGAAGGGGAATAATGAATTGCACTTTAACATTGTTATAAGTGTAAGCATTAATAATTATGCAGTATATTATTTAAAATGTACTGGTGCAGTCCTGCATAGACTAATTATGCAGTGTTAGCTAAATATGGATGTCTATCTGCACCTGTTTATTCATGCCATCATGTTCTCTGATAATCCAGTGGCTTTTGTGTGAGTTATAAAGAATATTCTCTGCATATTATATTTTAATACAAGTAAGGAATACATATATATGTAAATATTTCCAGTTATTTACTTGTCTTTGTTATCTCTCTGGTGTAGATACTGGGCAAAAAATGTTTTTAATCTTAAAATGAAAATTACTTGGCATGTTGGATAGGCAACATGTAAAAAGAAAAGGAAGACATAAAAAAAACATTGCTTTACAAACCTTAAGACTTAATAAAAAAAATTGATATTTTGCATATGAAAGCATTGTAATGTTTACTGATAATCTACCAAATTTCATTAACAAATGCTTACTAATTTAAAAGTCGTAGCATGGAATCTATAACAAGCACAAAATGGTTACAATGATGTGGCACACATTCACTCATGTTACCGTATCCAATAATATAAAACTGACCTTTAGTCTTTACAAAATGACCTGTCTTGGCTGTGTTTTAGTAGACTGGTATTTTGTAAAATAGTCACATTTCAATTATTATACATTATATATGTATATAGATTATTGCTATTTAGAAATAAGTTCTTAAAATTATTTTTCTTAAAAAATAGAACAGTAAATAAAGAAGTGTTATGACAGTGGAAGTCATGCGATGCTAGGAGCATGCTCGCTGGAGTTTCTCGAAGGATCATGAATTATCGAGAAACCCCGCAAATGTCCGACTGTTGCTAGACACCCTCTTTTTTAGTATACAAGCCTGGCGAGAAAAACCAGCAGAATCGAAGAGATAGATAATTGAGTCAAGCGAACAGTAGGCACTGTAAGTAAAGTGTGTGAATAACTGTGATTTATAGTGT
>NW_013667064.1:4618-10094 GCF_000517525.1 Limulus polyphemus
AACTGTGTTTTTTTAATATTTCCTTTTAAATTAAGAAATTCTGTAATATATAGAACTAAAATTTTAATTTATAATCTTTAGTTTGATGCCAAAATTATTGACATAAATTCAATAACTCACCTCACACAATAGCTTATGTTGTGAACAGCAATAGTGCATGACATAATCATCATGCAATGATAGCCAACCACTAGTAGGAGGTGTCACAATCTCTTTTGCTCACTAACTCCCCTAAGCACTTATGCTAAAAATAACTTCATTCTTTTCCTTGGCATTGTTTTTAATGAATGTTTTTTAAACTTATTTGAGGCCTCTCATCTTTCCCTATTCTTCACTTGGTATACCCTGATTGAGATGAGGTCTCACAGTTGTGCCCCTATGGATCCCCTGCCATAGGGTGATAGATCCTATGGGCTTCCTTTTAGCACCTTGAAATTAGGTAATTTCTGCACTGCCCCCCCCCCCCCACAATGTGCCTTAACATGGGATTCTAGCTAATCTGTGCATGGAGATGAGTCATCATATTGGAATTTAAAATTTTCCTAACCTGAAAATGTATTTCCGATAGATACTCACCTTCCTGCACATTAATACCCTTCCTTCCCATTTTCCTGGTGCACATTCATTGATTCACTCATAAAAAAATTTGGATTTTTCCGGGTGAATGTAGAAGGAGCATTTGCACAGGGAGGTATGTTGCAATGGTATGTTGGTGGAGGGGTTTTCTGCATGATTATGTATCATGCAGTAGTGCAAATTCGTGCATTTTCATGCATATTTTAGGTGGGAGTTTCATAAGGCTGGTGGCATGCAAATCTCTAAACAGAAACACATGCTTTCAAGAGGAAAATAGCTAATCTGTGCACAGAGGTGAGTATCTATTGGAAATGCATTTTCAGGTAAGGAAAATTTTAACTTCAAATTTTAATATTATGTTTTAATTTCTTAATTCAAAAGAAAAGCTATATATCCTTTTTTTGTATGTCACGTGGCATGTCCCTTTGTTTTATTGCTCAGTTTATATTTTAGTGGTTAACAAATTAGAAACTCAAATTTCAGACACTTAAAAGCTAGAATATACAATGAGAGTCTTCTACCTTTTTTATTTGCTGAGGTATTAATATATTTAGCAAGCCCATTAGGGTAACTCCTCCCACTAATACATTCTTTAGAAACTTTGTGTCTACTTATGCCTACTTAAATACATGTTTATAACCAATTAAAACAGTACATTCCAAATTATGTAAATCAAAATCACTTGTAATTGGCTTCAAAGAGAAACTCGTAATTTTACTGGAAATTTTGAAGTCTGTCGATTAAGCCATTGCTCTGAACAGCCTAGTTAGAAACTCAGATAAATTAGTGATTTTATTTGTACCAGTAATGTAATTAATTGATAATTTGTTTGTTTTCTAAAAAGAATCTTTTTAATCCACAAAAATGTGTCTTCTTTCTTCACATTGCTCTGAACAGCCTAGTTAGAAACTCAGATAAATTACAGTGATTTTATTTGTACCAGTAAAGTAATTAATTGATAATTTGTTTGTTTTCTAAAAAGAATCTTTTTAATCTACAAAAATGTGTTTTCTTCCTTCACGTGAAAGAAGGAATAGGGCTTACGGCGAGGTGTAGAAATATGACACATGAGTACAGATCAATTTTGTAACATCGTGAGTACTAGAAATCATTGTTTTACTATATATTTATTGTTCATTGTTTTAAGAAAAATACCCCTCTGGGAAGATAACTAACATAGAAGTACCTACCAAGTTTTATTTGATTGGCTTGGACTTTGTAAAGAGCCAAATCATAAACCTTTTCTAACACTTATTACTTTAGACAATTTGCATTGTAACCACTGTACTGTAAACAAACTGATAAATCCTCTCCCACTGTGTTCTTGGAGTCAGGAACACAATAAACTCTGGGAAACATCTTATTATTATTGATGGGGTCATGTCATGTAAACAGTTTAATGGCAGGAGCGATGATTCATTATTTTATATTCAGCAGGTCTCAGATTTAGCTGCTAATAGTAAAATAACCATAGGAAATAGATGTGAAAGGGTTAGAAGTATTTTGGAGTTTCTTGGTAAATACTAAAAAGAATAGAACAGTACTAATCTAATTTTGCATTTTTCTTTTCATGGTGGTTATGAGTTCGGTCAAACTGATTAAGTGTGTATAGTTAGGGTAGAGGAAATAACAGATAAAATACAAAGTTATAGTGAAAAAGAATGTTTGACATTTACAAGGCTCTACAGATTAGGTATATGAAATTTGGTAATTTTCAAATAAAGAAAAGTATTTTTAATCTTTAATTGAAAATCACTTTACACTCAAAGCAGTCAGGACTCTGACTACTTGTAACATTTACTAAAAGATTGAAAATTTCATAAAGATACGTAAAACATGTTGAAAGTGATAGTATGGAAACTGATGATCACTTTGGGATCATGTGGTCAGTGTAATCCACCAAAACAGTAACGAAAGGGTTAACTCAAGATAGGCATATAGCTAAAAAGAAGGAAAGGATAACAGGGAAGGTGAAACCTAACTGGTTTATTTAAGACATATAGAAAAAAAAATTAAGGATAAATGTTACAAGTTTATGAGTTGACAGATAGGTTGGAAGAATTGCAGAACTATATTAGGAGTAGGAATATGGTTTAAAAATAAAGAAAATACAAAAAGGTTGATGAGAAACTACTAGCAGATAATATTAAAACTAACAGAAAATAAGGTAAACAAAATTTTGATTAGGCCCTGGAAAGAGCTGATGGCAAGTTTTTGTTGAAGACTATGAGATATGTGGGCTTATATTAGAAATGTTAAGCTTTTATGCTAGGAAAAAACCACTTCTTGTCACAGTGATTTAATATTAATTGATTTACTGGTCACCACATAAAATATAGCAGTTATTGCATGACACGTGTTTAATCACTTAATAAACTGATAAACATATACATATTTATAGAGAGGATTATTACACTTGTAATAAAAAAATTTAAACAATGCAGTTCTATTTTTAATAAAGTATCTGTTCAGAGGCTTGGTCACATTGGATCATGACATACGCTATCGTACCAAAAGTCATGGGACGCAGGTAGTTATGAATAAAACGTCTTTATTCCAAAAAATTAATAGCGTGTTGACCTGTCTTTGGCCTTAATGACTGCTTCAATGTGTCATGGAAGACTATCAACTAATTTCTGGTAGAAAGCTGGTGGTATTGTGCTCCACTCCTCCTTTAAAGCATTAGTAAGCTCCATTACAGAAGAGGGCTGTCTTGGTCTTGCCGTAATTTTGCATTCTAGTTCATCCCAAAAATATTCTGTCAGGTTGAGGTAGGGGCTGGCCACTGCAATGTTCTGATGTTATTCTCTTCAAACCACATGTTCACAATCCTTGCATTGTGACATGAAGCGTTATCATGTTGGAAGGTGTAAGGACCGGTACCATAAAACTGCCACACTGTAGGACACACAGAATTGTTCAGAACATCAATGTAGGACTCAGCATTCATGAATCCATGCACTGCAATCAGTCGACCTAGTTCATACCACAGGAAGCACCCCCAGACCATGATACTGTCATCTCCAAACATCACTGTTGGAACAACACACTCAGGTAAAAAGCATTCTTCACAAACAAATGCATCCATCAGACTGGAAGAGCGTGTAGCGTGACTCGTTGCTCCACAGGACCGATTTCATTGATCCACAGTCCAGGTTTGGTGTGCCTTGCCCTATGCCAATCGACAGAGTGCATTTGTTTTTGTTATCAACAACTTGTGAGCTGCAGGTTCTCTGTGAAAATTCATGGCATGCAGCTCTCAATGTGTCATGGAAACACTCTTAGGATTGTCTGTGGCTGCTCGTAGCTCCAAACACAGATTCTCTAGGGTCTGATGGTTTGTCGGCTCCTGTCAGTCAATATTTTATGCCTACCTGGTCATTTCTTGGGCTCATTGTCACATGTGGACTTCCATTTCTTCAGCACGTTGCCAATTGTCGATCTGGGAATGTTTAATTGTTGTGCAATAGCACGTACAGGCATTTTCCCCAAATGACATCCGACTATCCTTCCCCTTTGAAACTCTATTAGATCTTTCTGTGTACTCGTTGTTTGGCGATCAAGTTCGAAAAGGCGTCCGAGTGAACTGTTGATCACCTTTATAGGGCAAACTATTTGCATATTTCGTCGTCACACCCATTTTCCTGCAAACGGGTGGGTCCCATGACATTTGGTGTATCTGAGAAGCAATGAATGCCAATGTTTACTATAATTCTGAACTTACTGAGTATTTCTTGACAAAATTTGGCAAGCTCTTATTTACCTTTACGTGGGCATTTTAAACAAAGAATCAGGTTTTTTAA
The DNA here is from genome assembly GCF_000517525.1 of Limulus polyphemus. Lineage (NCBI taxonomy): Eukaryota > Metazoa > Arthropoda > Merostomata > Xiphosura > Limulidae > Limulus > Limulus polyphemus. The sequence continues at coordinate 8,998 of NW_013667064.1, forward strand.
TTAAGTATTTTTACTAATGATTTGTTTGTGAATTTCTAAAGCATTTACTGAGTCAGTCTGAGTGAAAAGTGATTTTCATACTAAGAATAAAAATATTTCTTTTCATATTTTGTTTCATAACCTCTAGAACTTCCTAAATGAATATCAAATTTCCAAAATGTTAACTCATCTCTGCATAGTTTAGTTATCTTCCTTAGCCATTCAGCATGTCTGCCAATAAAAAAGATTTGCATGCCACTAATCTTGGCAACTCCCACCTAATATCATGTGAATTTCACTGAATTGTGCTACTGCATGATGATGTTATGCAACAAATGCCCTCCACCAGTAGGAGGGTGGCATTCCTCTATGTCCAGTAACTTCCCCTATGCCTTAGCGATTGTGAATCTTGATTTTTCTCCTCAGCACTGTATTGACCAGTTGTGTTTAAGTTTCTCAACTGTATTCAGTTTATTGAAATGTGCACCACTATTGAAACATATTTTTTCTTTAGCTTTTGTTTCAAGAATTTGAATTTTTTTATCATGATGCCTCAAATGATGGTAATTTATACTTAGTCCTGAGTGTGGGACATTATTCACACTTAGGTCTTATTTCTGCTTTGGAGGCCTATTAACTGTTAGGTCCATTGCAGCCATTATTAAATATGTTTTGGATTATGACATGCTTAATGGGTTCCCTACCCCCATCTTATTGGCTGAATTTCTTTCTTCTCAGTCTGATCTGTTGTTCTATGACCTTCATCTAACTTGCTTTGGGTTGTACTTTACCATTCTTGAAATGACCTTATACTATTTTAACTGTTTTTTTTTAATTTCTATATCATATGTGTTCCATTCCTTCTCTTAGGTTGTCAAGAAATTAATGTCGCATTTTGGAACAAATTCATTAACCACCCCCCCAAAAAATGTACATCATGTATAATAGTTAAATGAACCACATAAACGTTACTTTGGTGTAGCATATATGAGGTGTCTAGTTTAGTGATGATACATGATGAGAGACACATTCGGTATGTAATGCTGTTTGAATACAAGAAGGGAAACAACGCCTCTGTAGCCATGATGAATATCAAAGAAGTTTACGGAAGTGTTTTT
>NW_013667064.1:10637-11600 GCF_000517525.1 Limulus polyphemus
GTCAATGCAGAGATCTATAGTCAGCAACTGGAACATGTAAATCAAGCCCTTCATCAGAAATGCCCTTCACTCATCAATCGGAAAGGTGTTCTTCTTCTCCAGAACAATGCACATCCACATGTAGCACATTTGATGCAACACAAGATTATGGAGTTGGGTTGGGAAGTTCCTCCCCCACCCACCATAATCTCCAGATATGGCACCATAATATTACTATCTTTTTCATTTGCTGCAACATCATCTTTACCCATTCAATATGGGTCACAGGTGAAAGGCCATGTCATCTTGTTTATTGACTCACATTCAAAATTTTATTGTGCTACTATTTCATGAATTTATGTCCATAAGTTTGATATCAAACTGTAGATTATAATTCAAATTTTAGAACTATACATTACACAATTTGTTAATTTAAAAGTAATTATTAAAAAACACATAAAAATCGTTTTTTTTGTGTCATGTGGTATGTTGAATGCAGCACTGGTTCAAATTAGATGTTTGTGAATATAAAATACTAAGTCTATAGTTTCATACGAATTAGAAACTCAAATTATAGATATTAACAAGCTTTAATAGAAAATAAGGTCTTATCTTTTCTATTGGCTAAGCTATTACTCACATAATAAATCAAACATAGTGGCACCCTGCTCACCTCCTTCCATTTTTTGGAAATGCTCCCTTATAAATACTTACCTCAATAAATGACATGAATAACCAATTGGAAGCTCAGAATGTCCCCCTAGTGGTTTTCTAAGCCTTTCTAACATACCTAGCATCATTTCTTTCTTTTAAATCAAGATTTCAATGAGGTATGTTGTGTCTTTAGTCTGCTTGAAATTTCATATTTTTTTAGACCCAAATACAGCTTAGTTACTACGTTTGATAAATTATAGTAGAATTCTATGGTATTGATGTAGTAATTTGTGATTTTTTGGTTATTCAACTATATATATATAAAAACCT
>NW_013667064.1:12273-16647 GCF_000517525.1 Limulus polyphemus
TATATATAAATATGTAATGTTATGAGATTTAAGCAATTTAGTCTAAATATTTGTGTTTTTGTATTATAATTTGTTGTCTTTCATTACTGAAAATAAAAGATAAAATATAAAGTTTGTTCGTAAGAAACATTTGATAACTATCTGGACATGATTTCGCATGTGAAATTTTGAAATTTTCTGATGCATAAAAGCATTTTTAATGTTAAGATGAAAATTACTTTGCACAATAGATAGGCAAGATGTGTAAAGAAAAAAAAAAGGTATGAGAGAAACATTGCTTTACAAACCTTAAGAATTAATAAAAAGAATTAGATATTTTGTGTATAAAAGCATTGTAATGTTTACTGATAAACTGCTTTAACATTTGCTTACTAATTTAAAAGTTATAGCATGAAAACTATAACAAGCACAAAATGGTTACGAGGTCAGTCCCACGGACCGAGCCCGGGTCGAAAGATTTAATGGGAAAACATATGCAAATATTGAAGGTGTTAAAGAGGACATTGATATGTTTTTTGCTTCAAAGTCAAGTGATTTCTTTAATCAGGGCATTAATAACCTGATTGTAAGATGGAAAAGTATCATCGATAAGAATGGAGACTATTTCATTTATTGAATGTTTTGTTTTAATATATAAGTTGTTTAGGTTTTTTCATCTGTCGATTCTCTCCACTAATCCTTGTCTCACCTCTTTTTATATGTCTATTCTTCTATTCATCCTCTCCCTCTAGTCTTGGCTTTACACTTTTCTCTCCTTCTTGGCTCTGCTTTGACTAGCTCAGCCTTGGTCTACTTGACATTTGGACTCCCTTTTCTCTTGCTTCACTCTCACATATCCAATCTTAACTAAAGGATGTTTTTCCTCCATCCTCATGGTTAAACTTTACTCGATCTGTTGCCCATCAGGTTAAGCTTTTCACTTATGTTGTCACTTTTTTGTTACCTTTTTTACTGCCTTTGTCTATCAATGATTGTGGCAGATCTCTTATTTTTGGTCCTTCTGCCATTCATTTCCTTCTGGCCATCATACTGTGAACAACCTTTCTGCTTTTTTTTTCCATCTAACTGTTCATCAATTGCTTATCAGTCTCTGCCTTTACTGGTCATTGAGACGCTTTATCCACAGCCTCTCCCCTGTATCCTCAAGGTGTTTCTTCGTCACTCTGTTCCACTGCTTTTGTTTTCTTTTAACCTTGTCACCCATACCTGCCTGAGATCTTGGCTAAGTTTTGCACAATTTTGTGTTTGCTCCATTTGAGCCATTGATTTCCTACCTTTAATGCCAGCTTTCTCTCCTGACTTGTTTCCTCTTCCATTTTACACGTGGTTACTGTTATGTGGATGTCTCTTGTATAGATGCTTCTTGAACCCTCTCCCACCACATTATATACACATCTGTCTAGATCAATTTCTCCTTCCTCAGACTTTAACCATTTTGGAGGGTAACTAGTATTCTCCCATCTCCTTTCCTTCTATCTCTTATCTGTTTAACTATTAAGATGCAGATCTACCCCCTATTCTGTTTGAGCTATTCATTGTGCCCTTTCACAGACCTTTCCTTTTTGGAATCACTATCTTTTTAAGTCCGTACCTTGGGACTCTCATTTTTCCAAGGACTTCTATCCTTAATGGATGGGCCCTTTGACTCTTCTGGTTAGTATGTTTGTCTTGGGATGTGGATTCTCACAGCTCTTTCATATTTCTTAGCATTTATTTGTCACATTTGTCTTTCTTGTACATCTTTTTTTGTTGGCCCTATTCAGGTATGTGGACACACTCCACACATTCATCTCCTTCTATACACCTTCTAGCTGTTTTATTTCCTGATGGTTTTTGGCTTCCACCAGTTGCTGTTCTTCAATCACCCAACTGCCTCTAGGAAGTATGCATATTATTTCTCTTTCAAAGCCCCTTTTTCATTTTGTACAGTCTTACCAGGTGGCTAATGTTGCTGCTCAGCATACACTTACCCTAAACCTGCATCAACCCAGATAATGGCAAATGGTCACACTATTCTCCCTGGCTCTAACAAAATGTGGCCATTGTGAGAAGGGGTGTTTTGCAAGACCATTTCAGGTATCCTCAGGTTTTGTGTGTGTCTTTATATATTCCCTCAATTGTCCGATCTAGATCGAACCTCTTCCATGGACTATCGTGGAAGAAGCCAGCATCAGGCTTGCTGGCTTTTAAAAATAGGGTTTTGAGGTTACCTATTGCACTATCTCCAGTAAGAGATCTTTCTGGCTGGGTCTGATGGTGATCTGGGCACTTTCTCTAGGTTTCCCCAACACAAATTTACCCCTCCTTCCCTTGAGTGGAGCACAGGAGACCCTTGCTTGCTATTTACTAGTTCTTACTTAACTGGTAACTGCTGGGGTGGTGGACCATGGAGAATACTGGTTGGACTCATCAGCTGAGATTATACAAAGGAGTATTAATATGGTGAGAAGTGGGGTGGTGGGGACAATTTCATTGTAGTGCAGGTCATCTGCAGCCAGAGACTGTACTCTACTGTACAGTAGAGTTGAGGTGAGTACTCATTAAATGTAACCATAATAAATAACTGTTGTGTGTTCTTCCTCCAGCCTGCGTCTGTTAGCAGACTTGAGGTGAACACATTGTATGAAAGAGAAATACATAACTAATCCCTCCTCTTCCTGCAGCTGGAGTCTGTTTCATAGAACCTGCTGGTGGAGTTGAGGTGAGCACACAAGGTACAGTCTGAACAGGCCCTAATCACACCATGTATATTGGCTATCTGACATCTTGTGTTCAAGTATTTAGATGGCCATGTTCTCATTCTGTTAGTCCCTGCAATACATGGGGCTTATTTGTCTCGTTCTCCCTTACTTTCTGGACGAGATGAGATGCAGTCTCACACAGGTGTGCCCCTGCCATTGGGCATCACACTCCATTGGCTTCTTTGGTGCTTTTTGAAGGATGCTCATCTGTGTACAACACTTTGCATCAGCCCCTCCACCAATTCAACATGGAATTCTAGCTAAACTGTGTCCAAGTTATCTTGGAAGTTACCATTTTCCTTACCTGAAAATGTATTTCTAATAGATGCCTCTGCACACATTTTCACTCATCCTACCTACTTCTGGTGCACCTTTATTTTACTTGCTTCATTGAAGAATTAAGTTACTCTAAGTGCAAGTGCATAAGGGGAACTATTATGCATGGAGGTGTGTTGCTTTCCTATTGATGAAGGGCTTTTGTTGCATGATAACATCATTATGCAATAGTGCAGTTCACATTAAAAACAGTTGAAATTAGGTGGGAGTTGCCTTAAGCTACTGTCATGCAAGTCTCCCTGGCAGATGCCCAAGAAAGATAGCTGAACTGTGTGGAAGTGTATCTATTGGAATATACATTTTTGGATAAGGAAAATGTTAATATCACACTGTGATTGCATAGCTCAAGTTATGTAAGTGAATTACATAACTTGCAAGCAGCTCGTGTGCAGAAACTTCTTAGGTATTTTTTGTATTCAACTTATTTCATTTGGTTTCTTATTTAACCTTATAGGTTTCTAATATTTTAGATTTTAGTTGCTTTTATAGCAATAAATTAAAAATATACATAAAACAAATTTAACTCTAAGTTTAACCTCTTGTTTTTTGTTTTCAGTCAGCTGACAAGACTTAAGCCTTGTTTTTTTGTAAAGATGTAAAGTAACATGGTTTTTATCAGGTGGTCTGCTCTAATGTATAAAATTACCATGTTGTCAGCTGAAGATGAGAAAATAAAACAATTATGACTTGAAATAGATGTAAGCTTTTTACAGGCTGTACACATTTTAAAATAGAGTTTGCATTTTTAAGTTTTTTAACAGTAGGACTGAAACTGTAGAGTGAAATATAGTGAATGAATAATATTAACTTAAATTTACTGCCAAAATGTAAGTGTAAATTCATTTGTAATGTAATGTGATGAAAAAGAAATACATTTGTTTTTTTTCATATTATTAAAATTAAATTCCCCTTGATATTATTACATTTCAGACACAGATGTTTTTACTGTTTGAACATGCCTCGGGCTACTCTCTGTTTCGTGTTAAAGAATTTGAAGAAGTTACCATGCTTCAGCCTCAGGTAGAGCAAAATATGCTAGATGTGTCCAAGTTCAAGACTATTGTACAACTTGTTGCATTTTCTCCATTTAAGAATGCAGCAAATGCACTGGATAACATTAACAGTATTTCAGAAGGTAAGTTATAAGCTAAGTAGGGTGTGTGTAAATACAGGAAAGTAGTGTATGTTTGTTAACACCTGTGCATTTATTTGTATAGACACACACACACACACACACACACACACACACACACACACACACACACACACACACACACTACTCCACGTACGGTAGGTA
>NW_013667064.1:16746-20120 GCF_000517525.1 Limulus polyphemus
TGTGCATTTATTTCGACAGACGACACACACACACACACACACACACACACACACACACACACACACACACACACACACACACTTGCACACTGGGAATAATTTGTCCAGTATCTCACTTTACAATTCAAATCAGGTCTACTTGCAATTCATTTTTACCTTGTTTACCACAAACTGGGATACAATTTTAATTAGGGTGTATATACAACTCAATCCGAGATTCTTCAATTTTATCCAGAATTTCTATGATTTTTACTTTACAGTTCATAAATGTTAAGTAATGTTCAGTTTGATGATGTTATTGCTGGACAAAAATAATGTTAAGGAGTAAGACCTTAATTATGGTGTAAATGTTTTTATTATTGTAGGATGTGGTCTGATTTCTATTTTGGAAGATAGTAGTGATGTGCTTACAAGCCAATCATACCAAGCACTGCTTTGTTAGTTAAAATTAATGCTTTTAAAACAATTGTATGTTATTTGACACAAATGAAACTGTGTTTGAAATAAAAACAAAAAGCTTGGTCTTAAATTTGTTGTTGGAAACTTCCTATTTTATTATGAAAAAAATCAATTTATTCATGTGTAATACTTTTTATTTATTGAAAGTGTTTAAAAGAAAACATATATTGAAATGTTTAGACACCTCAGTCAAAACAGCTGGTAACTTATAGTCACTAGTGTCAACATGATTATGTATGTAATAATATTAATTGAATCAATTTAAATGTGAAACACAAAGCATTTTCTTGAAATATTTATGCAAAAAATATGCAGTACCTTAGTTATGCCTGTCAGGTTTTTCCTGTGCCATATGTTACAGGTAGTTTTCAGAGACAAATAGTTTTTATTTTCTGTGAACTTATTAGTAACTTGAATTTTGGCTTAGTTATTTTTCTCTGATCTATTTATTTTATCCATTAACTATAGCTATTTTATGTATAAAAACCCTTTAAATTCATTTGTTATTCTTAGGTTTGATGCATGAGGATCTTCAGCTGTTCTTGGAAACAAATGTTCCAAAAGGAAAGAAAAAGGAGAAAGTGATACTTGGAGTTGGAGATGTTAAAATAAGTGCAGCCATTCAGGAGACATTAGGCATTTCCTGCCAATATTCTGGAGTGGTGCCTGAAATACTGAGAGGTAACTTACTAGATAAAACTGTCTAGTCCATTAAGTTTTTATAGTTTGAAAATATCAGGTATCTTTGTGTGAAAGATTTGGATGTAATTTGTGGTTTCTGTTGTAGTCTGTTCTTTAGTTTAATGGTTGAAATAAAATTGTGAATATTCAAATAAATGTGAATTTGTTTCCCCTATAAAGTGTGACTGAAAATTGACAGACATTTTAATCCTGTAATTGTATAGTTACATTATAGTCATCTGTTCAAAGGTCTAACATTCAGTTAGTTAACAAGTTAATAACAGCAATGAACTTCATAAGAACAAAGTTGGTCAATTTGACAAACTTGGAGCTGTGAAACTATACATAATGTAAGTTTACATTTATTATGTGTAACTTTAGAAAACTTAGGTAGGAAGCTTTCAGTAAATATTACAAGTGTATTGCATATGAAAAATTTAGATTTTTATTAAAGTATTTATATGAAAAGCTTGTGTGAATTTACAGTCTTTACTGAGTCAGTCTGAGTGAAAGGTGATTTTCGTACTAAGAATAAAAATAATCATTTTCATTTTACACTTTTCATTTGTGTTTTATTTAACATCTAGAACTATATACATCTATATATATAACATCTAGAACTTCCTAACTAACTATCATATATTTTTTTGTAAGAATTTATATTTCATTTCTTAAACACTAATTAATGTATACTGAAATGAAAAGTAAAACTCTGAAATAAAATGAATAATAAGATTTTTCCTCTGCACTGATTGCAGTATTGTTCAGAAAGTTCCAAATTACTTAACATTTTCAACTTTTAACCTTTTTCGGATCTGTTTGATGGTTTTATTGCCATTTTTATACAACTGGAACAGTAATTTTTCTGTGGAAAGCAGTAAATCACAACAGGAACCTATTACCGGTTTCATAAAGAATCAACCTAATTAGTTTCATGTTGTGCACGTGTGCTTGAGCTAGTGCAATCTTAAATGATTTATTTTATTGAAATTTTGTTAGGCTAAGCAGAAGAGTTCACAATTTTTTATTTTAATTTGTAAATAAATATGCAAAAAACATTATTACTCACTGCTTATTTGAGCTTTTTAATTAAATTTTAATGTAACACTGTACAAGGTCATGATGTGCATTTTATTTTGACCCATTTTTACAGAAAGAGTTAACTTTTATATGCGGAAACATCTGTTAGCTGAGTTCTTGCACATATCTTGAATAATAATGTTGATAAACGAAAACATTGGCATATGTAGATCTTGAAAGTCAAGTTGTTCAAAACTTGAAAATAGCATTGATAACTGGACCAATTGGTTGAGATGTTGCAAAGGAAATATATGCTGAAGGTTTTCGCCAGACACTAATCATAGCAGAACCGTCTGGAAAATGATCTATAGGAAATGGTACAGCTTATAAAATGAGTCAGATCAACGTAGGCCGGTAAGGCAATCACTGATTGGCAAGTCCTTAAGCCAATCAGGAAATGTCACAGACCTACTGAAGGAAGTGTAGATTGTATAGGAATTATTTTTTCCATGAAAAAGAACTATTCAACAAAGTTACCAGACCTGCTGTTTACTTCCACTATGTAGATGACACACTTGCCATTTTTAAAACTGAACACGAATGTGAGTGTTTCTTGCAAGACCTAAACTCGTTGCACTGGGCTCCCAAATTTACTTTTGAAAGAGAACAACATAACTCTTTACCATTCCCAGACATCTTAGTTGAAAAAGATGACTTTCATTTTCTCACCAGTATATACAGGAAACCTACCTTTACAGGACAGTACACACTATGGGATTCTTTCAGTCCTAAAAGTCGCAAAACAAACCTTATTGCTACTTTAGTCCATTGGGCTCTAGTTATCTGTTCAAAATCTAAACTAGATTTCAAATTGAAGACAATTAAAACTATTTTTCTAGAAAATGAGTATCCAGAAAACGTCATCAATCAAATTACTTCAAGGAAAATTGCGAGCTTCTCAACTGCCCCAAAATTTGGTCCTAACAAGTGTCCTGTTTACCTAAAACTACCATGGATTGGTAGCATTTCAACAAAATTTGAAAAACATTTGAAAACGGACATTATTAAATGTTTTTCTGCAGTGAACCCCTACTGTGCTTATTTCACACATAAGCTGTTGCCTGAAACACACAAAGAATCGATACCTACCACACAGAAAAGTATGGTTATTTATGAATTCTCGTGCCACTGCAAATGTCGGTACGTAGGTCGCA
>NW_013667064.1:20325-31573 GCF_000517525.1 Limulus polyphemus
AAGAAATAAGAGTGTGAAAGAAAATAATTTACCATGTCGCTCCTGTAAAACAAAAGTTCTATCACCAAATATGAATCAGAGATTGGCCAGCATTTACTGCTGATAACTACACAGGTAATAGGTTTAAAATTATTGCAAATGGTTTGTCAACCTTTCATCTTTGTATTTTGGAAGCCACCTTTATTAAAACACATAAGCCTGTCCCTTGCCGCCAAAAAGAATTCCTATACAATCTACACATCCTTCAGTAGGTCTGTGACATTTCCTGATTGGCTTAAGGACTTGCCAATCAGTGATTGCCTTACCGGCCTACGTTGATCTGACTCATTTTATAAGCTGTACTATTTTCTATAGATCATTTTCCAGACGGTTCTGCTATGATTAGTGTCTGGCAAAAAGCTTCAGCAGATATTTCCTTTACAACATCTCAACCAACAATTGGTCCAGTTATCAATGCTATTTTCAAGTTTTGAACAACTTGACTTTCAAGATCTACATATCTACATGTGCCGAAGTTTCCGTTTATCAAAGTTATATTTTAAGATATGTGCAAGAACTCAGCTAACAGATGTTTCTGAATATAAAAGCATATCTTCGTTTTTGTACACCAAAAAAACTTTTCAAGAAAGAGTTAAGTGATAAATGTGGATTACTTTCATGGGATGAATATTTTGTTAATCATCTTGGTTGTTTAACACAGTGAGATGCTTGCTGTAATCCTGACAAAGTTTTTTTCCAATTTTTGGAAATTAGTTATGACTTTAAGAGAGCAAAATAAAACTAAAAATGAAAGTTTTGAAAAACCTAACTAAAACAAAACTATTTTCCTTTATTAATAATGTGCATATTATTATAAGAATCCTTGTCTATTTTTTAAAATTTTGCTATTTAGCAAGGTTTATTAATCATTTGAACTAAAATATTTCTTGTCTTTCAAAACATATTTTGATTATATAATATTTTTTGATTATCCTGAATATCCAAGTAATAGAAATACTGCCATTTTTTAAACATGAATCTACGTAATGGACAGATGGATGGGTGCTTCATGATTTGAGGGTTTTGCGTCTAATTCCCATTGCCACTAAATTTATTCATCCCATTTTTGTTATTCCTAAATTACTAGAGCTGTCTGCCACTACCACTAATTTTGAACTGTTGACTGGAGAGCAACTGGTTGGTAGTACCCACCATCAACTCTGGCTACTTGAGTATTAAATATATTGTAAATTAATGTTTTTTTACAGTGTTATGTTTCTAATTTATAATTGAGTAACTATAACATTTGATGTTGTATAAGCAGGCACAGATCTGGAGGAGGGACTGACGGGTCCAGATTCCCACCCATTTTTGTTCCAGAAATTAATAATGGATATTTAATGTTGTATAAGCAGGCATGGGTTAGGGAAGGAGTCAAAGGGGGGTTAAAACCATACCCCAACCCTTTCACTTATTTTTTATAAATTAATAACTGTGTTATTTAATGTAATATAAGTAGGCATAGATCTGGAGGAGGATCAAACCCCCTCCAATATATTTATTTTTCATAAATTAATAATAAAACGGCCATATAGTATCAAAAAGATATATTAGATGTCAGTGTTTTCATTTGACTGATTCATTAATTGCTGTACAAACTTTTTAAGTTTTTCTGGAGTCTACAGCAATGTGGTTATGGCCTCAGCCAATAATTGGTTATTTCTAAAGGAATCCAACAATATGAATTTTAATTAAACAATGTCATAATAAATTTTACGTGCGTTAACTTTTTCCAGACACTAATATTGTGAGTGTGCTCTAGACTTTAAGACACCTGCAGCTGTTATAATATGTTACAAAATCAATTTTTTATTGTTAGAATGTTAATACTTATGAAAAAGATGTTTTTGTATTGTTGATTTCCAAAATAATCGAAAATGCAAGCATGTAAGTGATGATTAAAAAAAATTGAAAACATGCATCCTATCCTGTTTATGAATGCTAAAATATGAAAAAATATGAATGTAGGTGTAGACTTTATAAACTTTTTTCTAAATATAATTATAAATATTTGATTTAAATTACAGAATTTGAAATGTTTGTCTTTAACTGTTTTATTTTCATATCAATTGCATTAGTAGAAATAAAGATACAAGCTTTGAAATTATTGGATTATAACTCAGTTGAGCTACTCATAATGATTTTGTGGGCTTTCAGTTGGTTTCACTGTTAAAGTTACAAGTAGTGTGCAGTTATAAGCAAAAAACAAACAAGAGTAATAGAGCTTTATTAGTAGTGCTAGTAGAGGTCTAGTTGGACCCCCTCTCACTTTTATTACAACCTAATTGCTTCTGTTTTGAGTAAGTTTCTCAAAGTATGGATATTTAACAACATTTAAAATAACTTGCAACATGCATGAATAATATATTTGAAAAATGTTTAATATAAGTACTCCATATAGTGAGTTTTGACATTTTAATGAACATCGGTATTGTTTGTCAAATATCACATATTGATTTTTGCACGTATTTTGAAAATTAATCTTATTTCCAACAATGAAAGAAGTATTCAAGTAACTTATACATGATGTAGGCCTATAGCACAGAAAGTGTATGTTTCTGAAATATCTTATTCTTAATTTTTTTCAAGTGATAAAGTTTATTATCTTGTATAAAAAAATTATAGTTTAAAAATGTCACGAAGTAGTATGTTTATTTCACCAACAAAAATTCTGTAGTTTCAGAGCAGTAGTATTGTGAAAATTTGTAGGGAGAGACCTGTAGAACATTATTTATCATATTATTTTCAGATTGTTACAGGTTTAGTAATACTTTACTTGTATGATACATTATAATGTACAATAGTTTAGAATGAACAAAACTTGCTCCTAAATTATTATACCTAGAAGGCAAGATTTCCTCTAGCTTTTCTTATACCTTCTTCACAAATGTTTATGATGATTTAATATTTTAGTTCTAAATATTTAAACAGTTGTAACTGAAAAATACTTTAAAATTGTTATATTGTTGTGTTCTGACACTTTAGTGTAATTAATGAAAAAAAAAAAGGTTAATATTTTCATTTCTGTACAATTGCTAAGAATTTTGCCTGTAAACAAAACAACCTATTTGTTGATTTTTTCTGGAATATTTCTACCCATCCCAAAGTATAATGTTATTTTTACTACAGCCCCAGAGGAAGCTACATTTCGCTGGTAGGGCCATCAAGTGTGCAGCTCTACAGTTGCTAGAAGCAGCTTTATGTATGGGATTCTTGGGCATGCCCAACCCCAGAAAAATGTATTTTTTTTATGCTTTGAGTTTGCAATTAAGGCAATGTTTTGACATGAGATACAGTGGTTACCTGCAATTTTAATTTGATTTATTTACACACAATTTAGTAATCTATGTAATCTATATTTTGATTCTCCAACAAATGCATTTGAAACATCAAACTCATTTAGACAATTGTTTTGTTCTTTGTGGTCATGTAATTCACAAGATTGTTCAATCTTTGCTGGGACATGGTATTTTGGTAGTAACCTTTCACTCTATGCAATGCACTAAAAGAACACTCAGAAGTTGCATTAGTAGCTGGCACAACTAACATTAATTTCATAATCCTGCAAACATGATCAAGAATATCTCTGACTGATGGATTGAAAATACTCTTTAATATCAAAAATTGTGATAAAAGGTACTTCTGACTCACAAGAAGACCTGTACAGTTCTTCAAATCTGTATTTGAAGTTAACATGAAGAGTGAGTAGCTGGATATGTAACAAGTTCATCTTTGTAAAGTTCACATACAAACTCTAACTCTTCTCCAAACTCTATTGTGGCATGCTTTAATCAATAGTTGTTCAAGTTTTGAATATACTTTGTAACCAAATTGCTCAAAATGATCATTTTTGCAATTTACTATGGTATCTATTGCTTCACAGTAAACCTGATGATAATACAACATAGGAGTTTTGTGGAACTGGTAACTTGCCAGTCCATCTTCATAGTGAGTTGGTAACCTGTGTCTGCGAGGCAATTGTGGTTCTCCAACAGTAACAGAGCAAGCCACTGAATTATTTTTTTGCCAAAATAGGGAAGTACGATTCTTCTGTTCGTTAGGTGCGAAATGTGTCAATGACCACTTTTCCAACTTGCTGTCTATTGGCTGCAGAAGTTGTCTTCTTCTGTTGGTTGTTTTTTACTCATATTATCAGTATCACGTAATAACATTTCACTAAGAACAGCACCATAAAGAAAGCCAAAAGGTTTCTTTTGTGATGAAACCTTTTTAATTCTAGCATTAGTTTCTGTGTCTCGCATTATTTCTGCAGCTTCTTCTCAAGTATCTTGCAAAATAGTGTAATTATTGATAATGCTACATGATAAATCAGCACAAACTGTCCATCTAGTAGGACATAGTACTTGAATTCCTGGTGTGTGGTTTTCAGTTTCCATATTGTTTATTTGCTTCAAGTCTTGAAACACACACAGAAGTGAGTATTTTATCAATTTTGTTATTTCATGTGTCACACCCAAAGCATCCTTCATTACTTTAATACCTTTTAATGCATCAGTGGTTGCAAGACTAATGGAATGTCTACAATAACATATGTAAACTGCTCTTGGTTCTTCCTTCTTAATCATTGTAACTATGCCAGATCAAATGCCTTTCATTATACTGGCTTCATCATAACACTGCTCTTGTAGCTTAGACATGAATATATTTAGTTTTGGAAATTTATCTATAGCAACTGCAGTCAGTGCTGCAGCATAAGTAGCAGGTACATGATACAATCCAGTAAATTCTTCATTAATCTCAAAATTGTGGGAGACCCATCGAATAATAAATGCTTCCTGCTCTTTGTTAGAAATGTCAGTCGTTTCATCTATCATCAATGTTAGGAAAGGGGATGTTTATAGCAAAGCTGTTATGTTTATAAGCATGTACAAATCCATAACCTTACATCATTTATTATGTCATGAAAAATGTATGTGCTTGTAGGTCTTCTGCTTAAGCCACTCAAGCATTGTTGGGTCATCTTTATCCTTTAGTTGAAGAAGTTGAGAAAACTGCTATCACTTCATTTCTATCACCTCATAATGCCAAGCCTTGTCTTGAAAGGAATCTGATACTAGAAAAATCTTCAAAACATATTTTTGTTAGGCAAGCTCCTGTGTAAACAGCTCACTGACATCCCTAGTAGTGGTTAGAATGACAGCTATTACTTTTACAGCTTGATTATGAAATATGCTTTGCTGGTGTTTCTGGAACTTTGGAGTTGCATTTTTTCAATTGCAAAATCCTTTTGATACCTTTGTAGAACAATCAAACAAAGGCTATAAAGGTAACTAAAATATTTTAACATTGATACACATACAGCTTGCATTATACTGCTACATACAGACATGCCAGAGAGTGAGTGACACATACAGCACACATTATCAGCTGTAATTGTTGTGGCTATGATTATAGTACAGATGAATAATTATAGTGTCTATATGGTATAGCTACGTATGTATTACAGTAAAATCATGTAGAATTACATAATTCACGAAGTAGCTATAAATTTACAATGCTGGTTCAGCACAAAACGTTTTCATCTTCCCTTGCTTAAAAGTAGACATGAAAGTGTGACAAAACACAACATGATTAGCCTCTTGGTAGAGTAAAAATTGCCATTGCTTAAATCACATAGGCTGGAAGGAACACCGTACAATAGTGTTCTTACCAAATAGGTGCATGGGAAACAAAGATTGAGCTGGTTGATGAAGTAATGATGGAAGATCCAAAAAAGTAGTGAAGTGAGAAAAACTAGCCATATTATAAAAGCCATGAGGTCTTCAGCAAGTTTAAGTACCATAAGAAATAATTTTTAATGTTATCATCACTCGAGCAAAGTATAATTTTCATAGCCTTCAATCTTGTTTAGTTACAGAACCATCAAATAGAAAATCAGACCCCTCTTGCCACACCCACCTGTCACCAATAGAAAGCCAAGGTTTTCATCTCTCAAATGATGTATTATATTACATTGTTTTCTGTACAGAAAAATGTTAATTTCTCTTTCAGTACAAACTTTGTTCCTACTGGAAACACATCGACTAGCTTGTAATGGCTCTTGTTGCATAGTTAGAAAGGCAACAAAAATTGTGATAGTCATCGGACATTGTCTGATTTTTTGTATGTTATTATTTTATGTTTTAAATAAATAAAAATTATTTAGTACTACTATACTACTACCATTAGTATAAAAAAAGTAGGGTTAAGTGTCATTGACAGTTGGCAGCAAAAAAAAAAGAAGGCACAGATAAGTACTTTATTTTTTGCTTTTTTATGTTTTCTTTATTATTGTAAAAGTAACTAAAATGTAAAAATAGGAAACTATAGTTTAATAAAGGTTAGATTAGGTTAAATAAATAATAATACTTTAATAAAAAAAATTTCATGAGACATGCATGCAAGCAACTTGGAGTAACTTGTGTGTAATATAATTCGATAGTGTAACATGAGCTGCATGTTCCCCAAGTAATTTACAACTTACATTGGCATAAATAATAGTTAGACACATTTCAGAGGACAATAAAACATAACAGTTTAAGTATAAATAGAAGTATAGTGTTACGAGTTTAAAACTACTTAAAATAAACAAATGTTTCAATTTGAAGACATTCTAGAAAGAACAAAAAGTTAATTCAGCTTTATTTTGATTTTTTTTTTGGTGGTTTATATAGTTAGGGTAGAGAAAGAAACATCGAATAAAGTTTTACTGGAGAAAAACGTTTGTAATGTATTTAGGAGGTTTCAGGGATTATGCAAATGAAATTTCATTTGAAGAAAAGTATTTTTAATCTTAACATGAAAGTCACTTTGCACTCAAACTACTAAAAAAATTACTATATTTTCACAAATAAATCTTTTGTAAAAACACTTCACTAAAAAAATAATTTTTTTAATATAAGAGACTTGTAATGTTCGTAATGAAAGTCTGCCAAATTTTGTGAAAATACACATACTATATTAAAAGTAAGTGGTATCAAAACTATAACAAGTACGAAATGGTCACATTGTTGGTCAGTTTGACCAAACTTGTGTTGAGAGAGTTGGTGAGTTAAACTTTTAATAGTTTTCTTTGCTATCCATATAATCTGTCTAAAATGTATAGACTTACCTACCTTATCTCAAGTTAACCAATTTATCTCACTGATGAAAAACATTTCTGTAGCTTTCAAACAGATAGAATTTAAGACTCAAATATTTTCACAATTCACAACAAAAGGAATGTTTACAGAAACTATAAAAAAAGAACAAAAAACTCTTAAACCTGTATATTTACTCTATTAATACATGATTGTCAAATTCTTGCTCTATCCAATCATTTAAACTTCCTTTACAGCTATTTTCAAAGTCGTGTTTTATTAGTAAATAATTAAACCATTTGATGTGACACCATAGCAAAGTTTCAACCAAGGCCTGTACAAAAAGTAAAAGAAATGCTTGAAGATTAAGAAATGGATAATATATTTTTAAGGGGTGATAGGTTCTCAACACAAACTAACAATTTGTCTAAATTTACAAAACCTTCATTAAGTCAGTCTGAGTGAAAGATGATTTTCATGCTAAAAATAAAAATACTTCCTTTCATCTTACAGTTTTCATATTTTATTTGCATAACCTCTAGAACCATTAAATGAATATCAAAAGTTTGTTTTTTTTGTAACTGTTTATATTTTATCGTATATTTTCTCTACCCTAACACTAACTGCAGTGATATCATCAAATAACAAATTGAAAAAATATGAAATAAAATCAATAATACCCCCTTTTTTTATAGAATTATTGCAGGTTGTAACAGACACTTACAACACCCTTTAGGCTTTATTTAAATATATGACAGGTAATTAACCACAGTGGGAGAAATTAGTGTAAAAAACTAGTCTCTTTCCATTTAAGTGACACAGTTAGCTGAAGCTGATCTTGTGAATTTTTTTCATTTACTTTTTGTTGTCTAACATAACCAGTTTCTAATTCTTACATTTTGGTTACTTCTTAAAACATAACTAAATAAAAACCTAGGTGAAAAACAAATTTTAGACTTGCATTAGCCATTTGTACTTGAGCATACTTTCCAAGTGTTAGTTTTTCATACTATGCTGGTTCTCCACAAAATGGTTAATATTCTTTTTATATATGCATCTTAGAACACAAAAAAGTATATTAGGCACTAGAGTAGAATGCCCCAAACTAGTTTAACTGGCTTTCTAACTAAGCTATAAATAAGTTAAAAAAGTTCTGTTAACTGCTTGTAGTGAAAAAATAACAAGATTGTAGATAATGAAACTGAGCCTTATTATCTACTTGTATGTAGCACAATGATTAAATTGTATAAGAAATCATTTGAAGAAAAAGCTACTCTTTTTGTTGGTTATAAATAATCCATTAACGATGTCGAAAAGAATTATTGACATTTTTTGAAAGACAGAATTAGATGGATGTGTTATGTGGGTTTTTTTTTTTTTACACCTTAGTAAAACAAGGCTCTAATTTTATGTTGTGGCTAGTCATTATCTATAGTATGTGTTCCTAATTAGTTGGACACTCAAAAAAATCATATAAGGGTTGAAAGAAATTTAAAATGGATGATCCAGAGTGCAGTTGCATCACATGACACAAATGAAGATTGAGAATTTCTTTCAATATTTTGGTTAGAGATTAAGAAATTATAACTTGGATGATTAAACAAAATTGAATTGTAAGTTATTTTTGATACCAAGTTTATTATAGACATACATTGATAATAAAGTTGTTTAATTAAATTTTGAATGTAATTCAAAAATGTCGTGACTTACATGTTAACCATCCCATATGCATAGGGTTAAGATGACAGATTTCAATTAAATTAAAATAATAATAAAAATTTATAATGGAAACATTTCAATTACTGGAGAATTGGTTTAATCATAAACATTAATTGTGATTTGTTGATTATTTTTGACATTGATTGAGTGAGTTAATTGCCATGGTAAAAATGTAGGGAAGGTTTATGGCAACCTTAATTGAGGGTATGGCTAAAAAACTGATTATTTTTCTTTGGAAGAATATTTCCTCCCATGTTAACATGACATTTATAACTATGGTAAATAAAGATGAAATTATTAAAAAGTTAGATTTAGCTACAATAATTAATGATGCTAAAAATATTATTTTATGTGTTTACGTGATTTCTAGACTGGTTGTTTTCATTTGGAAATCATCCTGTGAGAACACTTATCTCAAAATGAATGTTCATTTTATCAAGTAATTGTCCACTTCTCTTTGGTTTAATTATGTTTTACATATTTGTTTAAAATAGGTCTGAAATCTTACAAGAGTTGGAAAACTAGTGTGTTTCAGTTTTAGTCTTAATACCTTGTGGTTCTCCTAAATGTTAATAATTCAAAAGAAAAGAGTGGCTGGAAAGCACTTGTATGTCATAGTATCATTCATCTAATTGACTTTTGATGCTCTGAGATTTACTGTTTCCTTATAAATGTCATGTTACAAATAACACATTTTAATCTCTTCAGTCTCTCTTTTTATCTTAGGATATTATTAGATGTACTTCTGCATGGTTACCAAAAGTGTTCTGTTTCAAGAATAAATAAAACCAAGATTAAGAGTAATAAATATTTTTATTTCTTACCTTAGAAGTTTATATGTCATGCTGTGTTGTAGTCTACAGAGTGCATAGTTCTTCTCATACTTCATCGCGTGCACATTTTACTGACGTCACGACAGTTCAAATTGCAATGTTAAATGTTCTGCATGTGACGTCATTTTAGTGTACAGTGACTGACTGACAGACAATATACTACTGTGTAGTGATACGAGTTGTTAAAAGAGGTGACTCCTCCAGGTAGCCTTTGGCCCCCTTACGGGGAAATAAAATGAGTTGAAAGTCAGTGAGTTTGTCATTGCTGAAACTATAAGTTTTTGTGCCAGTGGGTAAGAAATGAACTGTTTAAATGACTTGGATTTAATTGATTTTATTACTACTGAGATCACATCCAAAGACTAAACTTCAAAAATTATTTGTTATTACTCTTCTCAACAGTAAACTCACTAATGCAGCTACCCTGCTAATACCATATGGTATTTAATGAGTATTTTGTAAACTGCTATATCTCAAATTTCTTCTACACAAACTCTAGCACAAGGCTTTTGAAAAACTGGAGTTACTTCTCATGATGAAATGGAAGAATTAGTTCAGCAAAGAAAAAATAAATCTATTTAGACAAATTTCATCATCAAAAATACACTAGTAAATTAAGTAGTCAAACAATCTTGTTTCCTTTATTAGTTCAAGATTATTTTATTATTGTTGTATTTTATGTGGTGTGATTGAGTAAGAGGGCTAGCTGTTTTTTACATTATTGTGGCAACAGAAAACCAGAGTGATAATCAAGTATAGAAACCAAGAAGGTTCTTCTAAGTTAATCTGTCACCTGTAACTATCGTTTGCCTTGATATATGTTGACATATAAAATACTTATTGGTTTTAGATTAATGAAAAGCCAAAGAATTTTTACATTTTCTTTTTTTTACACAGGTATTCGACTTCATTTTCACAACCTGATAAAAGGTTTGACCCAGCAATCTGCATCCACTGCTCAGCTAGGCTTAGGACATAGTTACTCTCGAGCTAAGGTTAAGTTTAATGTCAATAGATCAGACAATATGATTATCCAGTCTATCAGTTTATTAGACCAACTAGACAAAGATATCAACACATTTGCTATGAGAGTCAGGTAAGATATGTCATTTTCTTAAAAAGACTGTTAAGTTAAAAAAAGTTACTGTGGTTTGTAGATGAGATTAAAATATTGATGTATGTTCTAAGTACTCTTTATTATGAAAGAAATCATTTGACTTACTGGTACAAAATCTCTTACCAGTTACTAAACAAGATTAATCTGATAATTGTTGCAGTGTGTATATATATTATAGTTACTTTGATATTTGAATGATTATGGAAAATGTAGGAGTTTCAAATGATGTTTAATAGTTTTAAATAATTTTCTGTTAAAGCAGTGGTATATGAAACATTTTCAAAATGAATTTGTTGGTTTTCAAACACTTTTAGTTTCTGATTTTGCATTGTTTAGCCCAAGTTTTTCACTAACTGTGTGCTTCTGCCATCTACCACTTTTTTAAATCGCTAAATCTGTCTGGTAAAGCCAATACACACACACACACACACACACACACACACACACACACACACACACAC
>NW_013667064.1:32533-44723 GCF_000517525.1 Limulus polyphemus
TTCTAATCACTGAAGCCAGATTACAATGAAATAAATATGAAGGTTTTTCTTTTGCATGAATTTATACTAAATTATTTTCCTGCTTCAAGGACTATCGTAACAAAGAATTGCCGGTTATTGCAGTTTATGTAAATCCATTTTATTTTTTTACATATAAGTAGTACAGTGCACATGCAGGATATGAATACAGGAGTTTTAGAAAAGTAGGAGGAGAGGTTCTGGCTAGAAAGGGTTTGTAGGTGGGTTTTGTAGGTCAGTTTTACCATTTTTCATTAAAATTTCCAAATTTTTTTAGAAAAAGTTTTTCCCCAAAAAAGGGGGAGGCTGACCTCCTTGTATCTACCCCTGCAATGAATGCAAGAAAAATTGGAGTGGTTAATATCTTTTTTGTTAATATATATGTGAATAGTAAATTTAATTTCCTAATAAGGGAACAGAAAATTTTGTAAAAGAAAATGATACCTTTGGTGCAAAAAATTCACAATTATGAAAATGCCAAGGAGATTAATATTTGTAAATGTTTTAGGCAACCCAAGTATTTCTTTATCTCCCAACATCTTTTCTCACAAATGTAGGGGGAGTCTTAGGGTGAGAAATATATGTGTTTGTGTGTGTATTATTAAAAAAGAAAAAAGTTGGGACTCTCAAGTCATGTATACTTCTGGATTAGTCTTACACAAACATTACACCCAAGATGCTGAGGATCTGCGAGAGAGTATTGCCCTGTGAAAGTGGAAAGATGATGCCATCTGGTAGCTGACACCCTGGCAGTTACCTTTCCATCTCTGTGTGAATATCCTTGCATGATATTAGTGATATCAGAAATGGATCTACCATTATCATTATATGTCTCATATCCAACCAAAATGGTAATTAGCTGTGTTTTGACTTTTTTTGTGTGTTTTGATATTCACATTGCATTTTCCTTACACTTTTGAGCCCATATTCAGGGACTGCTTGGGTCTTTTTTGGTTCACCTGGAGCAACCACTAATTTGTGCGATTCCCAGGCCATATTTGGCATGGACGAGAGGCGCTTTTGCCTCTGAAGCATTTCCTTTCATAATATGTGTCTGGGCTGCTCCCCTAAGAACCTTTCTATACAGGAGCAGGACATAGTATTCCAGTCTCCCATTGTAGGCTTCACAGGTTCAGTACACAATTACAGCCCACAGAACTGATCCCTTTGCCTGAATTGAAGGGCATCCTGGACACAGAGGTACCCCATTGAGAGCAATACTTTCTTTCAGAGTGTTCTTTAGATCCAATATTTTTGTAAGGATGGTTAACTCCTCTTATTATTCCTTGACTCCATTTCTGCGAGTTTTTTTGTTGTTGTTGTTCTGGATGCTACTGTAACTGTACTTGGCTAAATATTTCTTAGACTAGATTATCTTTCTGCATTGTAGCTTGTAATTTTATGTTTCATGCTCGTTTCTTATTAAGTTCATCAATACTCATTTTCTTTACTATGTGGGTATTCTGGTTTTCAGTATTTCAGAGATAACTCAGCTTGATCTTAATTTAAAATGTTTAGAATAAGATCATTTTTAAACAGGTACTTACATCTAAAATACCTCCCCACATTTAAATTTTTGTTGAGAGAGAGCAAAAAATTTTGTGAAAAAATATTTTACAAAGATTATTTACACCTACACATAACATTTCTCTGAAACTGGTTCCCAGCTGCTTCATGATCAGCAGTTAAATAAGTTCAAGTGAAATAGACTACTGAGTGCTTACATGCTACTGCATGTAACAATTTTGGTCTGAAAACTGGCTCAAAATGTGCTTCTGTGTGTGTAGTTTCTTCATATCTATATTATAACTGTATACACATAAAGCTGTTATGTAGGAGCAGTGAAAGAGGGAAGCTAGGATATCCTACTATTACTGTCTGTCATAGTCTGTTGACTTAGCTTATTTCACAGCTCTCAGTTAAACAATAAAACTACTGTTTTAAAGGAATATTCCATTTAGATAATATTTGCAACATATTTGCTTACCATCTTTCATGTAGTAAGGTAAACTTGTGTATTTTATGGTTTTGAATAAGTGAAACATTAAATACTATGACATATTTCACTACCATTGTGTAAATAATAAACTTCTGTATATAAATAAAATTCATTTAGTATTACATGAGATTTAGACAAAACATTTGCTTCATAATTGTGATTAGCTTACCATCTTTCACTTGATATGGTTTTGTATTTTTTTTTTTATGTAATAATATTTTACACAAAGTTAGAGAATTGTGTGACAACAACTAATGTTTTGTAATTTAAAATGATTACTGTTCAAAAAGCAGATTTTATAGAAAATTGAAGCAACTTATGAAAAAGCATATAATCACTGTCTTAAAAAACATTTGAACACTGTTTGCAGTAGGGTATTTTTTATGAATGTATAATAATGTATAATACTAATATTAAATTTCAATGAAAGCAAGCTGTGTACCTATGGCAAAACTAAAAATCAATGTTTAGCAGAAGAAAGTGTATAAAAGCTATCTTAGTTGAATCAATTTTTATATTTTTGTAAATGAAAATATTTGTTTAGAAATGCTGTTACAGAAGTGTGGGTGATTTCTGCCTTTTACAAGTAAAATTATACAGATCTGTATTAGCTATTACATTGTATCAGATAACACGATTTTTATGATCATTTATATAGTTTTGAAAGCATTGTTTTTAGAATTCTTTGTTTTTATTGATGCCCTTTTTTTTGTTCATGTTAAATACAGGGAATGGTACTCATACCACTTTCCAGAACTTTATAAGATTGTGCCAGACAACTACATGTATGCTCGTATTATTAAATTCATCAAGAACAGAAAAGACCTAAATGAGGAGCACTTTGAGCCTTTGGAAGAAATTGTCATGGATAGTACAAAGACTCAAGCTATAATAGATGCTGCAAGGTCATCAATGGGTAGGTTCTAAAAAATTTTGTTTTAAGTTTATGAAAGATATAAATCTTTGTCAACAGAGAGCTTTCACCTGACAAAATGTTAATATGGACAATTTTTTGGTTAGATTGTTTATTCTTTACCTGAAAAGCATTTCAAAAACTGGGAGAAAGCTTACAGTATTTAGTATTGATGATTTTAAAGTGAGCAAGGAAAAAATGTTTTTTGAATATGAAGTTTAAGCTTTAATTTAAAGCTAACAAAAAAAAATAAAAATAAAATGTCTGGTAACCCTACTATATACAAAATGTGGTCATATTATTTCTGTTAAATGTAATGTATCATAAGTAAATCATTACATAGTATCATTAAAAAAGTTAATCCTTGTATAGGATTGCAGAGCATTTATCAAGTTCACACATTCATATGAAATTACAAAATTTACATACAAATGATAGTGTTAATGCTATTTCAACAATTTTTAATTGAAAGAATATCTTATAATTGATATCATTTTGTACATTTATTTAGTGTAATTTCAAACTTATTTCTGTGCAACTCCAAGAAGTCACTTATGCAAACAACATATTTATTGGTTTTCTTTAGAAGTTTTTTGGCATCTTCCAAAAATATCACTGTTTATTTTGATGAGGGTAAAAGTGTGGAGTTGGTATACCTAGGTGTTCTAAAGATTTTTGGCAAAGTGCAACATAAAAGACTAGTAAAGAAAATTATCTCTGGGATAGGTGATAGCTCAGTGGATTAATGGTAGGTTAGAGGAAAGGGTTGTAATAAATGTAGATCAGTGAAACTGTATTGAAGTTGCAAGTGGGGTACCTTGGGGCTTTGTGCTGAGACCTTTACTGTTTTTGATATACATATACGATATTGATAAGGCATTAGTCAAGTATACTGATGGTATTAAAGTTTTGTATGTAGATGGCTGAGGGGAGGATGCTGGTGTTCTACAAAGAGGTTTGGAATAATTGGCAAACTGGACAAATAAATGGCAGATGATATTTAATTATGTTAAGTGCAAGGCAGTGCATGAGGAACCACTTTAATTTATGCTGTAATGATCACCTTGATGGAAATAAATTAAATAGTGTTATGAAAGAAAAGGATATCTTTGTTTTGGTCAATCAGTAGCTTAAGTCTTTCTGACAGTGTGTTGCTAGAGTGAGAAAAGAAATAGGAGTTTGGGTGGTATATACAAGTATACTGAATGTAAGTCAAAGGAGGTTATTTTTTCTTTGTATAGTTCCCTTATTAGGCCTTATTTAGAGTATTTTATTGAGTCTTTGATTTTTACTTTAGGAAGGCACTGATGTTTTGAGAGGGGACTTACTAGGATGATTTCTGGAATAGAGTACTCCACTCAACAATAAAGTATTAAAATAAATGTTCATATTGAAACTGTCTGGATATCTAGAATGGAATTTTCTGAGAGAAAGAAATTATAAGATGAAAGGAAATATTTTGACACTTTTTGTAAAACAATCTCACAATAAACGTTTGGACATTTCATGATGTAAAATATAGCAAATGGGGTACCTGATGAGGCCTTTACTGGCAAAACCATGGTTATTAATAAATGAAGAAGTTGTGAAACTTACAATTTTTTTCCTCAATTCTGTAAATGAAAACAAATTATATTAAATTTTTAAAGTTAAAACTTGATTATATTTAGTGAGTTTGAGGTTAATATCGTGCAGTTTGCTTGAGTACTTACATTGTGAGAACCAAAAATCAAGGGATATCATTGACACTCCTCTGGTCCAGAAGGTTTAATCCTTACACAAGAACATTTGTATATTAAAATGTTTCAGCACAGAGTGATGCTTTATCCCCTGTCACGAAGCAGACTTTTAACTTATATTCTAAACATATTCTTCTACGTCTATGCAGCTTAATCGTTAAGGGAAATGTTAATGAACATTTGCTATTTCTTCACTAAAAATATTCATATATTTGAAAAAATGATTGAAATTGGAGCCTGTGAAGAATTAAAATACATGAATAATACCACTAATTCTTTGTTTATTTAAAAAACTGTATTGATTTCAATATTGTTTACACTACCTATGAATAATGGGTGGATCCTAAAGCTAAAGTCTATTAGGATTGTAAATAGGGCTAAAACTGTAATATTTTGAAGCTTTCTTATTTTTCTGCATGATATATTACTGTATTTGCATGTTGTAATTATCTAATATATAAAGTTAAGTTTGTGTCTGTTTGTTTTCACCTTTCAGCACCTATAATAGTAGGCCTATAAAGGTATGGTATCAGTGTACTCAGGTTTAGTATCACATTTTTATTGATACTGAAAATTATGTGATCTAATTTTTCCCAAGAAGATGGACCGGATTTTTGATCTGATTTAAGTGGAAATGACATCAGAAAAATGTATGTGTATTTTATAGAAATGTGCTGCCATTTTGGTGTTGGAATAAAAATCCATCAAATACTGACATGTCTACTGACAAACAGTACTAACTTTTTTATATAATAGACAAGTTGAGCCTGTAAAATTCTGCAAAACAAAATTGGTTTTTATTCACTTTATTTTGGGAGGGGAGTTACGTACGATAAACATTTCTGACACTGATTATACACCTTAGAGTAAAATGTCGAGAAAAAGAAAAAACAACTCTGATTACTAATCACAAGCAGCAAAATATTTACAACAAAGTCAACAGAGTGAGACTCCACAAGAAAGGGAAACACGTCTTGATAGCTAACAAAAAAGACAAGCTGCTCATCATCAAGCTGAGACTGAGCAAGAGTGGCAATTTTACAGAGACAGTGACTGCATCAACCATGCAGAATGCTGTTCACAAGAAACATGAACACGAGACTTTCGTTGCAGAGGAAATAGAGAAAGTTACCACTCTAATAGGGGTGGGTGGGTGAACTATGTAATAAATCTATGATTTTGTTTATTTTTAAGTTTTATGCTCTTAAGCCATTTATCTCACAGAAAATATGATCATTTGGGATGTGTTGTTACATGAAAAGTGAAATTTTGATCCTTTCTGTATATACATACATACATATGTGTGTGTGTGTATATTATATATTATTTGTAACTGTCTTGGAGTTGCAATAAAGTTCTAACATTTCTCCTGTGCTTTATAGGAATGGATATCTCTCCGTTAGACCTGATAAACATTGAAACCTTTGCTTCTAGAGTAATTGCTTTGGCAGAATATCGAAAGCAGTTGATGGAGTACCTCAAATCAAAGATGAGTAATACAGCTCCTAATCTAGCAGCATTGATAGGAGAGAGTGTAAGTTTCATGTCTAATTTTGTCTTGTAATTAATGTAAGAGAAATTTTATATTAATGCAACAAGATGTAAAATGTGATTTCCTTTTCACAATAAGGATCTCCTGATGAGACAGCAGTAAGTTTATGGATTTACGATGCTAAAATCTGTAGTTTGATTTTTTTGCAGTGGACAAAGCAAGTAGACCAATGTGGCTTTGATCTAAAACAAACAAACTGTTTTCCATAAAAAAAAAAATTATTTTGCTACTAAATGAAATATTATTCGAGTCATTTTTAAATTTTAGGTAAGTTTGTTTGGTGGGAGAAAACTCAAAGCTTATGTACCATACAACTATTTTAGTGCCATGAGGGGGGTTGTCTTGTAGTAAAGTGTTTTGCTTGGCTACATTTTTTTATTAGAAAGTTACTGCTTATCAGTGTAGGATTATTTATTTTAGAATATAATAACAGAACAGAGAAACAATACCATGAATTTGATTAAAGGAAGAGTTATGTAAACAGAGATATGCAACCTGTTTTTTTTTTTCATGTGGCCTGGCTGTGGCTTAGTGGTTAGTATACCAGACTATGTATCTGAGTGTCCATAGCTCTTTTCTTGTTGCTACAAGATGAAACAATTGCACTCTGCACTTTGGAGCTATAGGTGTGAATAATAAGAGTGATAGAGTAGCCCAAGAGTTGGTGCTAGGTACAATTGACTAGTTACCCCTACCCCCTAGTCTATCAATTTGAAATTAGGGACAGCTAGTGCAAATAGAACTTGTATAGCTTTGCACAACTGTATGAAACAAAAATTTTCCCCATATTAATAAAACTTATTTAATACTGTTAAAAACATAATTACTAAAAAACACACACACATATATAACAGTTGCTTTATTCAAAGCCTTCTCTCTCTCTCTCTCACACACACGTATATATACACACATTTTTTTTGCTCTTACTTTCATAACTACTCATACAATTATTCTCTGAGATCATGTGATGCAGAATAACCATGCTCTACCATTCTTTCTTACATAATATAATCCAACTATATGTGTACTCTGTTTACTAATCATTACAGTTTTTTAAGAATATGTATGTATAAAATTCACTAAATTCTGTCCTCTACTCTGTATTTCTTTTTTCTATACAAGTACACCCCATAATCTACAAGTTCCCTGCAATTTCCTGAGAAACATTTTTTAAAAATAAAAACATTTGACTTCACTCATAGTATGACATACAATTATTAAATAAATATTTCAGTGAACTTTTCATGTTATTTTCTTAGTTTACATGCTTTTGGTTCAAATTCTATAACCTTCAATGGGTAAGTTTTCATGAGTAACATGCAAATATATTTTACTGATAAAGCATTCCAAAAAACAGGTTGCAGAACAATAATATCTCATTGAAACATTGTCTAGTGTGCATAAATGGTTACTTGAAACTGTTTGGATGACCATTAGAAGCTAAGATTTAAACCATAAAAAGGGGTGAGTATTCAAAAATAAAATTTGAAGTAAACTTTTGTGTTGAATACTCTATTTTATAATAAAAAATGTTAGAATTGTGAAATAGAAATAATAATAGAGATCATTTTTTTGGATTTAGATTAGTATTACAACCAGTAATATCCATAATCTATATAAATTATTATATCCATAAGAAATGTTAACTAGCGGGAGATTCTTTAAATTCCTTGTGGCATTTGATTAGTAATTTTTTTTTTAGTATTATATATGTTGTATCCTATTCAATAATATTTACGTTTCTTGTCATTATTAAAAAAATTTGTAAAACTGATGTTACACACTAGAGGATATTTCATTAATAATACTGTAGCTTATCAAAAGTTACCTTTTAAAGATATTGGGCACAAAATTAAGTGAAAACAGTAAAAGAAAACAACAAAAAAACATGTATTCACTGATATAAATAATAAAAATTATTCTCATTAATCTTATTAATTATTAAACCATTTTTTTTTTACATGTGGTTTTAGTCAAGACCGAAAGATTTCAATCACCCTCAGTTTTTGTGATTTTAGACTTTCGTGTACAAAACAAAAGTACAGTTCACATACTAACCAGTACTGCTAATGAAAATACTTCATACTTTCAGTTGTGGGTATGTTATAACTACAGTTAATCCAATTATTTGGTTCAAAGTCCTTTAAGTGGTGGGTGCTGCTGACTGGTTGCCTTCTCTCTGACCCGTAGCCCAAAATTAGGGATGGATATATCTGAACCTTAGAGTTCTGATCTGACCATTTATTTCATATGTCATAAATGTGCTCTTTTTAAAAAAAATAACAATACTATCTAGTCATAAAAACTATTTATTCACAGTTAAAAGTAATATACAAGACCAAGCTGTATTCTTGCTTGTAAAGATGTATTTGACATCTTTAAATACTGCAAATGCACTTCATGGAAGACTTCCACTGAGGATTCATCCACATTTTGTATTTTTATTAACTATCAAGACTTAGATTTTGAATTTACATAAATTAATAGAACTATTCAATCTATTTGTGATGTATGTGTGTGTGTGTGTTAAACCAGTACAATACAAAGTGTAAATTTTATTAATAGGTTGGAGCTCGCCTGATATCTCATGCTGGAAGCTTAACTAATCTTGCTAAATATCCAGCTTCAACTGTTCAGATTCTGGGTGCAGAGAAAGCACTGTTTAGGTGAGATGCTGCCAATTTTATGTTTTAGTGTAGAAAAAATAGCTTTGTAAATATTTAATATTAAAAGATAATATTTTGATAAATGAAGAACACTTATTTTACTATAATGATTGTAAAAAACTATTTGTAATATATAGTTTCATCCCATATTGCTTAACAAGTGAAAAGGTATGAATAGCAACTGTAATAGAAGTAGATATATTAAGCATTGAAAATGGCTTACTTACAAGTTTCTTTAATTTCAGAGCTCTGAAGAGTAGAGGGAATACCCCAAAATATGGCCTTATTTTTCATTCTACATATATTGGTCGAGCTGGGACAAAAAATAAAGGTCGAATTTCACGTTATCTGGCCAACAAGTGTTCCATTGCATCAAGACTTGACTGTTTCAGTGGTGAGAATGAAAAATTATTTAACCATGAAGCATGGGTAGTGAAATAAACGAATTTCTAATAATGGCTCAGTGGTGGACTAGTAATTTTGAGAGTCTTGGTAAAAATATATTTAAAAAAAGTGTTCATCTGTTTGTTGGATTCTTATTAAAAGGTATTATTATATCTCAACTAAAACGGTTCTTATTAGTTTGTAATAACTATAATTTGTTTATGGATAATGTTTTATTATTAAAAAATAAATTGAAAGATAACAGCTATAGAGACAGGCAATTAAAGAAATACATTACTTTATTTTTTAATAAATACAAAAATATTTTAGAAACTAAACTATCGATTAAGGAAAATATCATATAAATAAAATATAGAGGGAGTTAGTTATGTTAGCTTATAAGTAGCTAATAATAATTTTCCTAGTAATTTTATTCAGTATAACTGGGACAAAAAGACTAATTTAAAGTAGTTTGACTTGTCTTGGCGTTCCTGTGTTATACTTGAATAAATCTTCAGAAGGTTTGGAGCTAGAACTTTTAAGGTGTATAGTTCTATTTAGTTCTATTCAATATTTTATAGTTCTATTTAATATCTTTTTTTTTGTAAGGGTGAAGGTTGGGAGTTTAATTAGTAGAAATATTAGGGTGGCTATATTTCAGTTCATTTCTACTTTAAGAAATTTAAGGGTAACTGCCTTTCCACAACTGGCTATAGACAGTAAAAGGCACTAGAAGCTGAGACATTGTGAGTGTAAGCACACAGCTTCATACCTTTATTTGATTGATTTTTTTCCCCCCATGACGGCTGACTAGATTGACATCAGTGTTTGGATATTATCTGATAGATGGGTTATCACCAATGCATTTGGGTGTTATTACCACTGACATTATTCATTATAACAATAAGTTGACTACCAGGACCGATAACAGTATTGCAATATATATCTGTGTGTGTGTGTGTGTGTGTATATACATTAGAAGGCATGGAAGTCAGAATAATTTAAATATTTCGTATGCATCAAATGTCATAAATGAATCAAGTAACTCTTAATTTTTTTTCTCATGTTTTGTTATTTTATTCGTTGATATGTGCCACCTTATTGCTAAGATATATGAAGCTATAAAGTTATTTTGTGTGCACTGTTTAACTCTTTCTTTCTAGTGTAAGTGTAGTCTAACCAAGCACAAAGATTTTAATCATAAACTTTTACAATATCTTTAGCTGTTAAAACACAAGTTTAATATATGTTAAGTCTTAAAAAGAAAGATCCATGTTCTCAGAATATTAGCATTATATTAGTTTGGAATTACTTCTCATTTCCCAGTTTAATATATCTGCTAGCACTGTATACATTTCCTAGAAGTACTTAAAATATCTAATCATATGCAAACAAATTTATACTTATTGCATGATCATAAGTCTATAGACCAGGCTGTCATTGGGTTTTTTAAATTTTATAGCAATTTGACTAATCTAACTTGTAAATGTGGGGCCTAACTTGAAAATCCTGTAACCAAGACAAACCACAAACTTGATGACATTGTGGATTTGGTGTCAAAAAATAATAGTAAAACAAGTTGTTCTATTTTTGGAATTTGTATATTTTTTCATAAAATATATGTACATATATAAAATTTGGTACTTTTACAATAACTTGCAAAAAAGTCAAAACTCTAATAATATTCATGGTGTGATGCAACATGTAGTAGTATACTAGTGTATTTGTGTGTAAATTAGAATGGTGTTTTAGGTATCACAGATAATTATATGGTAATACAATAAGCAACAGACTATTGTTTAATCAAATTAAAACATATAGAACTGACTTAATAAAAAATTTTATTGGGTTTTTCATTTGACACCTGATATGGAGATTCACTGTGGGCCTCAAACAGTGGAAATAAATTTCCAAGCTTAATTATTCATATTTTTCTATTAAGTTTTAAAGTGGTGTTGGTCTTTGAAAACACTTACTAATAAGACACCTAGTTTTGTGATTAATACCCTTTTACACATTTTTTTTCCCAGTAAAGAATAAGGATATATTATAACATGCTTTTTGAGCATAAATAAATTTTTAGATTGAAAATCAGTGCTTTTGTTCTATGTTGTATCACTGCTAACATTGCTTGTACAAGCACACTAAAAACATAAAAAAATAAGATTTTTAGTTATTATGTTTTGTTTCTATGCATGTATTTTGATTGAAAATATACTAGGGTCTTAAGGAACGGATAAAAACGAAAATACAAGTCATATGGAAACCCCAGTGTCATTGACAGATAAAGTATGCTACTGGCTATCTAGGTGTAATGTCAAGTAGGCTAACATTTTGAACATTGAAGATACAGGGAGATTGATTTGGGTGGGAAAGCCATCCAAAATATTGTGCTTAGTATGGTTAGAAATATATAGGTGCTTGCAAGCAGAAAATCCAGGTGTATTTTTGATCATGGTGTGACTGATAAGTTCCACAAAGTTTCAGTTTAGCAGATATTTGTACAATTAGAGGCACCTATATGAAGACAAACTTAGCTGTGCGACCCAACTATTTGCTGAATAGAAGAAGCAGTAGCAAAAATATTTGACAAGCAATAAGAATAGCACTGCATAGCAGCAATCGAGTACAAAGGTCATTACTTGAAGAGATAATTGTTTGCTTTACTTCTTTATTTACTGTTCTATGTTTTGGAAAAATAACTTTAAGAACTTATTTCAAAATAGCAATAATGTATATACATATGTAATGTATAATAATTGAAATGTGGCTGTATTTTACAAAATACTAGTCTACTAAAACAGCCAAGACAAGTTACTTTGTACAGACCAAAGGTCAGTTTTATGTTATTGGATACGGTAACATGTGAGCACGTGAGCCACATTATTGTAACTTCTGTATTATTAGCCAGGCGCGACT
>NW_013667064.1:45723-76379 GCF_000517525.1 Limulus polyphemus
TCATTCTAGAATGAAAGAGGCATAATTTAAATTTATTTTCTAATTTTTTTTATGGTGGTTACGAGATTGGTTAAACCTACCAAACTCTTACAGAAATTCATTACTAAAGATATATAAAATATAAAAATTTTTCTTAAGAAATTTTTGATAATTGTCTGAACATTATAAAGATTTTGCATGTGAAATTTGAAAATTTTCTGATGCATAAAAGTATTTTTAATCTTAAAATGAAAATTACTTTGCATGTTAGATAGGTAACATGCAAAAAAGAAAAAAAAAGGCACGAGAATACAAACCTTAAGACTTAATAAAAAAAATTCGATATTTTGCACGTGAAAGCATTGTAATGTTTACTGATAATGTACCAAATTTTGTTAACAATCGCTTGCAGATTTAAAGGTTACAGCATGAAAACTATAACAAGCACAAAGCGGTTACGAGGTCAGTCCCAGGGACCAAGCCCATGCTGAAAGAGTTAATAGCATAACTGCTAACATCAAGTGTTATATATTGAGATATGGCCAAGGTATACAAGAATGCTCTAATTTATTACTCCATAACACTGCTGTGAATCTTTGGCATTTTAGAAGCTGTCATTTCATAACACTTACAAACTGTTCCCAACAGATCAGCATTTTTGATCAAATGTTTCATTGCTTTTGTAATGCACACAAAACTACTAGTGAACTTCCTATTGTGGAGGGCTGATGCATATTTTGTTTATTCATACAGTTTATTATAGGACACCAATAACTAATAAAGCCCTCAATACATTTATGTACTAAGCATGTAATTTATTTTTCTGCTCATATTAGCATAAATATGCATGGTTTGAGTACAAAACAACATATATTGTTTTTTTTATCAAATATACTGTAATCTATATTCACTTCTCTTTCTAGTGTCTAGAGGTCCCATGTTTAGAGTGCAGTAACTCCATTATAAAAAAGCTCATCAAAGTTGTTTTGATGCATTCTTTTTATTTTACATCAATCTGCAATCAACATAAAGGTCATAAACTTGCAAATCATTTAAGATTTTAATTTGGTACTTGTACTGAAAACACTGCATTACAATTTTTTTCCAGAGGAAAATTAACCTACTTAGTGTTAGTTGCTGTTAATCTTGGTTAAACCTTGCATTACAAGTGTAACACGGCTGTTTGGAGCTGTAGGTCACAGTTAACTTTTATACTGGTAGTGTGTAACATGGATTTCTGGTGCTGTTGGTCTCAGTTAACTCTTGTACTGTTACTGAAACATGGCTGTTTGATGCTGTTGGTCTTGGTTAACTTGTAGTGTAAGATGGATTTCTGGCACTGTTGGTCTTGGTTAACTCTTTTCATATGGGGTTGGTCGTTGTGACTGACCTTGTAACCACAAAATAACTATCAGAATTTCCATACAATAACTTTTAATATGTTCACAAAATTTTGCAAGCTTTCAAGTATAAAGTACAAATTGTACACAAAAAATCAGGTATTTTAATTAAGTATTTTTACTAAAGATTTTTCTGTGAATATAAGGAATCAGTGTTGACTGCTCCAAGTGCAAAGTGATTTTCGTGTTAAGATTGAAAGTACTTTTCTTCATCTGAAAATTTTAAATATCATCTGTGTAATCTATAAAACCTTCTAAATAAATATCAAATGTCTCTTTCAATAAACTTTATATTTGTTATTTTCTCTACTGTAGCTCTATTAAATAGATTGACCTTGTACCCACTATAAGAAAATACAAAAGTAAATTAACCTTTTTATTTTTCCATAATAACTGTAGATTGCAACAGAAAACATACAATTGTTTATCCTAAATATCTTAAGGCTCATAATGGTCTACATCTGTTTATACTTAATTTTATTGTTTTATTGCCCTTTGAACCATGTCTTACTATTAGTCCTACTACACAAGTTGTAATTCACTTGGCTAACATGAAGCTCATGTTACACTATCAATTTAAGTAACATGCAAGCTATTCATTAGTGTACCTCAGGAAAAATTCTTATTTTTTTCTGTATGTTACCTAATCTACCCTTATTTATTCCATTAAGTTTCTTATTTTTAGATTTTGGTTACTTTTATAATAATAAATGTAGAATATACATTAAAAACAAGAAATATAGTACTTACCTAGGTCTTATTTTTGTTGTTGACTGCTGATGAAACTTAAACCTACTTTTTATACTAATGGTACTACTGAAATAAATATTTTTTTATTTATTTCAATAATGCGCCTGAAAAACACAGAGTAATAACATATAAAAACCAGACAATGTTCAATACCTATCAAATTTTTTCTGGCTTTCTAACTGTGCAATAAGAGCTGTTAAAAATTCTGTTAAGCCTGTTGATGTGTTTCTCATTGAACTGGAAGCAAAATAGGTAATTCTCTGTTTAGAAAACAGTGTAATATAATAACTCATTTCATAAATTAAAACTTTAGCTTTCTATTGGTTATAAGTAATATGGTATTAACCATCAGAGAGAACTAGTGGCAGTTTGTGAAAGAGGGAATGTAAGAAGTAAGCACAGCAAGTGGGTCCATTTTTCTAGTTTATGGCTCTGTAAAGATTGAAGGCTGTAAAATATTATATTTTGCCTGAGTAATATCTATATTATAATAAATAATTGTCGTGTTGGAGAGGTAATCAATGAAATAGAGAAGATGGAAGACCTAGAGAGCAAATGTCAAAATTCTCATATTAGAGGAGATTGATTAATTTTTTTATATATATATAATACAATTTGATTTATCAACTATGTTTTAATGCCAAGTATCTGTTTATTATTATTATTTAAGATAGACCCTCCTCGAATGTAGTAAAAGTTGTTAAGAGTAAATTATTATACCCTCTTTTCAATAAATCCACCATAGAAAAAAAACTTTTTTTATTCAGAGGATAAGAATAAAAAATTAGGAATAATATATGTTTACACTTCCTACAGTGGGAACCTGTACATTAGACAATTAATGCTAAATTTTGAAAATTATTGACTGAAATTAGACACCAGTGCTCCTTCTTTGGTCAGTCCCCACAAAAATAGAATTTAATGTAGTTTTGATTTAGCTCTAATGAAAGACTTTTTTTATAACAAGATTTAAAGAAGACATTAACCATATAAATAATTAAATTAAAGATTTAAAAAATATATAATCACGAACTGTGTAATTTGAAACTGAAATAATTGTCGTATCATTTTCCAATGTGAAAACTGTCAACCACCAAACATTTATTACTTAATTCATTGAACTTGGAATTCAGGTGAACTTATAAAGGGCAATTATGACAATTTTCTTTTTATAACTTAGCTAACATATCAAGCAATAAGTTATACACTTTTAGTGTAAATAATAATACATTTATCCTTCACAAATCAAATGCTTAAGAAATTGAACAATGAGTGAAAGTTCTTTGAAATTGAATCAACTCATGTTTGAAACAACAACACCAAAGAGACAAGTTAGAGGCCTGATGTTGAAAGCAAGTCAGACTTGTTTAGACCTAAAAAGTCGTTTGTTAATGAGTTTATACACCTGAGAGACAGATTAGAAAAATTTTATCATTTTATAATTAACATAGGATCTGTTCCTCATCCAAAGGCAAAGTAGTGTATTTAGATGACAAGCCATAATTGTTCCTTGAAGGTGTTAAATACATTGTTGGAAAATCTGGAATATGCTGTACCCAAATATGCAATCCATATGACACTTACTTATTTCATTTACAGTCGGAAACATGGTTTGTAGTGGCCACACCAACGTACCAGCAACAGTCACACATACAAATTGGTTGTTTCTTTCTTTTTTTATTCTTGAGTGAAATTATGTGACCTATCTTCACTGTATGTGGTTGGGAACCTAGTTCTTGATCTTCTGACTTTGTGGAAGGTTATTACTACTGTCATTACTATCTTCATGAACACCAAACCTATTTTTGAGTGCTGTCACAAAGTCTTTGGACTTAATAAGTGGATTTGCATCAAAAAAGAGCTGTCAAAAGGTTTGATCACATCCACA
Organism: Limulus polyphemus; assembly: GCF_000517525.1. Lineage (NCBI taxonomy): Eukaryota > Metazoa > Arthropoda > Merostomata > Xiphosura > Limulidae > Limulus > Limulus polyphemus. Next base: position 49,741 of record NW_013667064.1, read on the forward strand.
ACGACTGCACAAATTGCAAGTCAAACATCTCAGAACCTTGCATGTGCAGGTAACCAAGGGAATAATAGTGATAGATGATGACATGCTAAAGAGCAACAAAGTACCAGTTACAGTCAGCAGGGCTTGGAGACATCTACTGAAGATTTGTTGGTCTCTGGTCTAAAAAACAGATGTAATGACAGAGGAGGAAGGAAAAGGTTCACATAATAGACCCATTGGCTAAACAGCAAGAAATACTGTCATTAACTGATTATAATATTGCCAGTCATAACTTGGTCAGTTTTAAATTGTAATCTTCATATTTCATCATATTTTACATCCTACATAAATTTCACCAAAATTAGATAAATTCAGGATTTTTTTTACGTCTGCTTCTTGCAACCAAGGCACCTTTGGTTAAGGTAGAGATCATGTGTTACAGTTATGTATATGAAAACTTATTGCACAACATTTAACTTAATTTTTACTGTAGTTTCCAAAACTTTTCATTTGTATTTTGTAATTTATTACATTGTGAATTAGCTGTGTTTTAGTGCCCAATTTATGCAACTAATTTCTGTTTGTTCCCATTTCAAATTTTTATTAATATTTATGTTTCATTTTACAGAAATTCCTTCTGACATCTTTGGGAACAAGCTCAAGGAACAAGTGGAGGAAAGGTTAAAGTTTTATGAGACTGGAGAATTACCTCGTAAAAATGTTGATGTAATGAAGAATGCACTAGAAGAGGTATGTGTAACTTTATGCATTTCAAAGACTTGTAAACTTTGAGGCATTTAGTTTGTTTATATAAAAGGTAATATATTTGCAATGTTTATAAAACAAATTGGAAATATTAGATATTACCATTTATTGGGTAATTTGTAAAAAATCCACTAGGAAACAAAACCTTATAATATGGTGAAATAATCATATTGATGAGTTAATTGTAATGAATCATATGACCATGTCTAGATCAACCAAACTGCCAAAATAAAGTTGTTTTTCTTTTTTTTCCTTTAGCAATGATTTTAAAAATAAGTGAAAATTGGTTATGGAAATAAATACAAAATAGTTGTAGAAAAGAGAAAAAGGGGTGTTTTTGTTTGATTATTTATACTAATGAGCCAAGAGTAATTGCTTCTACCAAAGGAACAAAATTTCTGATACATGTTTACTCTTTATATGATTTATGCTCATTTATGCTTTTTGTAGTTAAAAAAGAACTTTGTATTTTAATTGAGGAAAAAGGTAAGAGAAAAGGGAAAGATATTATTTCTTGGATTTTTGTAGACCCTCTTTTTGTCAAATATAAAATCCCGAAGTAAATTTACTAGTCTTTCAGAATTGAAAATTAGCTTTATGGTGATCTGAACTGTTTAGTTTGTGTACTTTTCCTTTTATTATTAAACTATTATCTGTAACTTAATTTGATCTTTGAGCTTTATTTTCATGCTGTTCCTACAGCTTATTTTCAAGTGGGAATTACATTTGTTCAATATGTCTATGGCTTCATGTGATCTGAACCAGTAAACCTCAGTTGTTTCTGTAAATTATACACACATATATCTTATCACTTACCAAATTTTCTCGTTACTTAAAACATTCTTAATTGTTTTATGTTTGCTGCAAGCATAATATTTTTTGATGCACATGATAGGCATTTGAAAGTTTGAAATCTATGACTGTAAATGCACATCAAGACTAAGCAGTTGTGGTGTCAGGTCACTCAGGAAATGTTTTTTTAAAATGGAGAAACTTTATTGTAATTGTTATATTTAGAGGGCAGGTCATTGTTGTTGTTTTTCTTGTCTCACATAATAGGTCTTGGACAGATAATTTAAATTTTCAATTACCAATTATAATTCTGAGTCAAGGCCCTAAGAACCAATACATGCATTGCCATCTAAAATAAATAAGTATGAAAAGCATAAGTTACTGAACTTGTTTTTTTTTTCAAATTAGCACTTAAACTTACCCATAGGGGAGGGTGAGGATATTGCAATTGGGTCTATGTGTGTCTGTGTTTTCTCGTGTGTATCTCAAAAACTAACAGACTGATGTACACAAAACTTTACATATGATGGGAAGTCAGTATGGGGCAGACCTCCTCAAATCTGGATCTGGAGATGGGGCATTTTTGCAGTTTTTGGTTAATAATTCTGTAAGGTGTGACAGGATTTGTACCAAATTTCACGGGCATGTTAAGGTTGAGACTCCTCATCACACTACAAAAAAATAATCCAAATCATTGATCATTCTGGATCTGAGAAAGATTTTCTGAGTTTTTGAAGGTGAAATTTGACGTTATCCAATATAAAAAAATGCAATCTCAAAAGAGTGGGGTGAGTGTATGTGGTCTCTTTGATACTCTTGTTTTTACAGCCTTCAAGACTAGAAATGTTCAAGGCACATGGTGCAAAACATACCTTTTCTATGATCGTGATGTAACCAGGCAGATTTCCTTAATCATTCTTATTTTAGGACATGTGTTGTTCTACCTTGTTTAACTTTCTGTGAAAAGTTAGTTTTTGTATCGAAATTTTAAAAATATAAATAATGGTACCACCTAATGTCAGGATTGGAAAATAGCATATATAGGGAACATTTCTGTATGTTATACAGGGAAACTGCAAAATGGTAGCCTAATAGAAATGACATTAAAAATAGCACAAATAAATATGAATTTATAACGGTAGAAATGAAGAACATATCCTTTTTTCTTCTTCTGGTAACATGTACCCTAAATATATTTTTTATTGATATCTGTGTGTGTGTGAAAATATTAGGATTTTAAATAGTTAGTGCAAACATGGTCATGAGTAAACAAAAATAGTTTTGACAGTGTCACTTGTCAACCTAAACAAGTAGGTATGATATTAGATTGAAATATGGAAGAATCATTAACAATTTTTAAAACACAGCTCAATTTTTGAAATTTTTATTGTAGTAACTGTATCAAAGTAATTGTATTTTTCAGGTTTCTGCTCATCAAGAAGCAGTTTTGAAAAAACAAAAAAAGAAAGAGAAAAAGAAAAGAAAACGTGAGCTTGAGCAGAGTGCAACAGAGCAGTCATCTTTCATGGATACAACTCAAGAGGAAAGCATTAATATTTCAAAGAAAGAAAAGAAAAAGAAGAAAAAACACCTACAAGATGACCAGTCTTCATTTTTGGAGAGCACAGTGGAATATGGAGTATTGGACCAGTCCAACTCACTAGCTAATGGCGAAGTAGAGGCAGACACCTTAGAGCCTTCTCCTAAGAAGAAGAAGAAAAAGAAAAAGAAGGAATTACAGGAGTGAATGAGGTTTTTAAGTTGAAACTGTAGGCTGAATAATGTTTTATAATAAAGGTACAATAAAAAAAATTCATATTGTTTCAGTAAATATTAATCTATGTACTGAAAATAGCAAAACAAAAACTATTGTTTATATTTGAAGTTATGTATGTTTTCCAGAATTGGTTTTATAAGCCCAGGAAAGTTTGATTGGAGTGAAACTCTGGTTTTGAAGTGTAAAACACATTCTGCATAGAATATGTTAAAGCCAGTAAAGCATTGGACCTCAGCTTACAGACATTAATAAAAATTGATATTGCATTAAATACAGACTATCATTTATTTGGTGAAATGATGAAAGAAATTCTCATTGGTTTTGTGCAAAATCAAACTAAAAACATCATTATTGTTGTAAAAACAAAAGGCTGTAAAATATGGAAGAAATTATTTTGAAGTGTGCAATAGCTTTATAATCTTATAGTAAATTAGTACATTTTGATTTCACAGACTACAAAAAAAAATTGTAGTTTATCTGAACTAAATATAACATGACATCTCCAGAATATTCTCTATATTAGAACTGGATAGGACTTCTTCAAGAGTTTTATCCTACAAACATTATAATGGTGTATGTACTATAAGAATTTGAAAATTAACATTTAAACGTTGAAAAGTGAAGTTTTGGAAACCAGTAGGCCTTTTGTGATAAAAGATGTCAACCAGTTTTTTTTCCTTCACATTCATTTTAATTTGTCCATTTTGGGTTTAAAATCAGAGATGTAAAAAGAAAAAAATTACAGACATGTTTTATCTTCCTCAAGTTAGAAACATTTCTCATCTACACAACTCAGATTTCTAAACAAATTGTTACTTTAGGTTGTTTAAAGTTAGTCTTTTAACAATATTCATGATCATTAGCCAACAAGGAGAGTGGATGCCCACTGCTAAAAAGAAAGGATACTCAGAATTTATAATATAGCTGTAATAAAGTAACATTGTTAAAAATAATCTTGGTTAAAATGAGACATCTGATGATCATGTTTGACCCGAAATGCAAATATTTTGTCATTCAGCTTGTGATATATGATTAGTGATTTCATTTGGCATTGTTTCAGATATGTTGAAGAGAACCATAGAGTTGAATGTGCTCCAAATTGTAGCTAAAGCTATTTGAATATTTCAATCATGTGAGCAGCCACTGGGGAATGGAAACTAGCCATCCAAGCAGAATGTTGTAAATTCATATTAAGCCCCGGTCACGAAAAACAAACTCCTCTGGGCAGCCTGCTAAATTTTGAAATATTATGTCCCAGCAGGCACTGACTGGTAGAAATAAACTACTTGACTCTGCTATTCAGAATCTTTTTTTCAGATTTGAAATCCATGAAGCATGAAAAAAAGATACAGCTGTATGTAAATTTTTCTGTTCATGAGGACTAAGTTAATCTGTTTACATATCTAAATCAATAAGTGAGGCAGAAGATACAGCTATTTCTTCCTGCAAATATGAACATTCAGCTTCACACACTACGTCTGTAGGAATTGTACTGTCACTATCAATCAATACCCTCATTTTAGCTGGAGTTAAAGAAAAGAATGCCTTTATCTTGGAAATGGTGACATGAAATCTCTCTTGCCAATTTCCAAGAAGGACCGAATTCATCAAAATCTGATTAGCTGTGTGGTGGATACTTTATTATATGAGAAGTGAAGGAATAAATAAGAAATCAATACACAAATATATAGAATACACTAACTTTCAGTCAGGGGAAAAAATGTCACAAAAAGAGTAATAAAAAACATTTTGTAATTATAAAATGATGCAGGGATGGCAGTGCCAAAAATAATGCAAACAAGAATATAGGGATGATACAGCTAGCGATCATCCCTACATGACTTTCAGTATTAAAATTAAATTTTACACTGTAAAATGCATACTTGACTTTAAAATTACAGCATTTGGAAGTTATATATTCCTGGCTATTGGTATACAGTTTGTTTATCATAATATTGTGGTTATGTCAGGGTTAGCATCAGTGTAGTGTAACTTAGACGCTAGGATTTACGTACAAGGAATACCAAGTTGAGTCAAAACGTCTTGATTATTACAAATTCTTACTGCGAGGTCGGTCGAATTGACCAATCTCGTAACCATTTTGTATACGGGTATTTTGCAGTGTCACATTAAATTTTAATATTGGAAGTCATGTAGGGTTGATCTATGTATAGCTAGCTGTATCATCCCTATATTCTTGTTTGCATTCTTTTTGGCATTGCAATCCCTACGTCATTTTACATTTACAAAGTGTTTATTACTTGTTCACATGTAGGTGTAGTAAAGGCACAATGTTAAATAAGAACAAACAACAAAGCTAACAATAAAATGCAAGTAATCAAAATCAATTTACCCAGAGATAATACCATTGAAACACAGATTTAATTTCCTATATGGTTAAAGCAGTTGTGGTTAGAAAATATGATAATTGGAAATAAACATTATGACTTTATCTTCAAAATCCTGAGATAATTGCACTGTGTATTTAAAAAAAGCAGTAAATTAACAAAAATACACCATCTCCTTCACTCTCAAGTAACTCAATATGGAACCAACATCATCTAATTTGGAGAATCAGTCATATGACTGCTGTGACTTAATAACATAAGCCCACAAGAATTCTAAAGAAGAATGAAATCTTTATTTTACTTATTCTTTGATAGATTGTTTAGGCAGAGTATTCATGATGAAACTTTGTAGAATTGACGGCAACTGCTTGTTGTAAGAGACAAGTGTAGAGGACGAAGTTTCCGAAAGACTTTCGAAACAGGCAGTTGCCGTCCATTCTACAAAGTTTAATTTACTTGTTTTGAGGTAAATTAATCACAATGAAAAGTTAATTTTCATGATATTGTCTTTAGAATCAAGAAGAATTTAAACAGGGAATACTGTTTGTCACATAGTTGTGAAATTGATTGGCTAATGCAAAACGGAGAATAAATAGTTTCAAACTTTGAACTTTTACAAGTTTGTAACATAAAATTTAACAATAAAAATTTAAAATACCATTTTTCTAATTATAGTCAAATACTTCCTGTAACAAAGGTTCTAAATGATTTGACCTAGTGGTTTTACTCGGTTAAGTCAATGTCTTCAGAAGCCCTCCAAAAATAAGAAATCAACTATGCTCAGTACCTGTTGCCAGCTTCCCACTTCCTTTAGGGAAAGCTCGTAACTATTGCTTACTTGGAAGAGACATCTGTATTTTTTTTCCAAATACATGTTTTCTATCAGTAGGAGAGACAGATGTGCCACCTTTCAGCTTGAGCCACTAATAATTTTCTACTATGGTTTAGAACCTCAGTCTGCGTATTTTTATGCATATTCTCAGTCAACATTATGGAATTATCTAAGAGCTCTTAGAAGATTGCTGTTTCAAGTTCAAACCTATATGAAGATATATGCATATTTCAACAATAATATGTTTAATTGTGTTTTTTTTTGTACTCATAACATAGGTAAATTAAAATGTAGAATTATACGTGAACTTTTCCCTACGTTAAAATAATTTTATTTGCGAACTTTCGGTCCTCTTACCGGAGCCTTCATCGAGCAACAATGTACTTAAGTTACGTTTTAGAACCTCAATCTGTCAGTATTTTATTCTCACTGTCAAAATTAACGAGTTATCTAAGAACCAAGTACATTAAGGGCCGAAAGCTCGCAAATAAAAGTATTTTAACGTAGAGAAAAGTCCGTATATAATGCTTCATAAATAATATGTTTACTTAATTATATATATATGTTATGATGATTGTGTTTATTTAGAAAATGCGCATATTTAATAGTCATTATGCACATAAAAGTAAAGTGTTTTGATAATCTATATATTTTCTGTTGAATAATGTAGTTTCGCAAATTAATCGTTTAGCGTGCACATTATCTAGTGGTAGTCATGTATGTTAACTGGACAATATACAAAATTGTGTTTTTATTGTTTGTACTCAAACTGGCTTCTGGGGCTGGAAAAGCTTTCAAAATATCTGAAAGAGACAAATATAGCAAGAATTATACAGCACTTTCAAACCAAATAAAGAGGTCCAAGTGTGTTGTCCATCAACTCGTACCAAATTTTACTAGTATTTGTCACCTTTAGAGAGGGCTTGCCCCACCGTAAGAAATTGACACGGACACATTGCCAAACTGGTACAAACTTTCAGGGGATAGTTATTGCAATATGTAGTATTTCCCGAAGCAAAGTCCCATCTAGGATACAATAGATAGAGTTGAACTTGAAATGCCATTTACATCAAGTTTCATGAACCACAATTATTATGGTATGAACTAGATTTAGTGGTTGACGTGTAATAATTCTTTTTCAAAGTAACCTTGTATATAATAGAATCAATAAATGTATTTTATTTCTTCGTTTTCCTTATTCTCTTTGAGTTGACGATCTCTGTGTTAATGCCTCTAATGACATATTCCTGGCATTTAAGTAAATACTATATGTAACTCGGTAGTTTCCATACGATAACTGCCCATTACACGTGAGATTACCAGATATTCCAACTGTGACACTATCAAGTAACATAGTCACCTAATAATTACTTCACAATGTGTTCTAGGCATGGTCAAGTGTTTGCTTGCCAGACTATAAACCTATTGCCAAAATCACGCTTTACACTTTAGTGTTGTGGGTGTGTTATCAGAGTGATGGTCAAATCCACTATTCAATTAAAGTAGTGCAAGAATTGGGAGTAAGTGTTGTAACTTTGCGTGAATATATGAAATAAACCAAATTTCACAATTTGCTTTCTCTCATATGATATTTCTAAATATACTCCTGGGTATGTTTGAAACCACGAGATTCCACTAGTTTTTTGTAAAACGTAGTCTATTCTCCTGCACATAATCTTAACAACAATTTATCATCACCACCTTCAACTTAATCTCAGTCTTACCTAGTACTACTTCATTCCTAAAATCTTAGGGTTTGAAGGGTAGTTAAAAGGTAAAGGTAAAGCAACGACTTTCATCAATAGATTTCACTAACATACCTTATCTAGTTCATTACATAACCGAACTAAAACAGATATCACAAAGAGTGATGCGGTAACTAATGCAACATGATAAAATACAATCAATACGTTAATCTATCTTCATAGTAAATCATTCATTGCATCCTTATAGAAGTGTAATATTATAAGAGTAGGAGACAATATATGTGTATAAGTTTGAGTGGAATGGTTCCCTTCACCCAGTTTCAGAAGTTCTTTGAGTCTAATTGCTAGATGGCTTATCGTGGAACCAAGATCGTATATAAGTTTGGTTTGATTGGAATGGTTTCCTTCACCCAGTTTCAGAAGTTCTTTGAGTTTAATTGCTAGATGGCTTATCGTGGAACCAAGATCGTGTATAAGTTTGGTTTGATTGGAATGGTTTCCTTCACCCAGTTTCAGAAGTTCTTTGAGTCTAATTGCTAGATGGCTTATCGTGGAACCAAGATCGTGTATAAGTTTGGTTTGATTGGAATGGTTTCCTTCACCCAGTTTCAGAAATTCTTTGAGTCCAATTGCTAGATGGCTTATCGTGGAACCAAGATCGTGTATAAGTTTGGTTTGATTGGAATGGTTTCCTTCACCCAGTTTCAGAAATTCTTTGAGTCCAATTGCTAGATGGCTTATCGTGGAACCAAGATCGTGTATAAGATTGGTTTGGTTGTTGTTAAACGCAAAGTTACACAATGAGCTTTCTGTGGTCTTCCAACAACGGGTATAGAAATTGAATTGTTATCGTCTTAAGTCTCTAGACTTGCTGTTAAGCCACTGGGGAATGAGGTATAAGAAAAAAGAAAAAAAAAAACAACGAAAAAGGAACACGCGGCTAGAATTATCATTCTTTTAATTAACTTTTCCTTGTCCCTGACCTATGCCTTCTCATAACGATCATTATTTTGCTTAACATTTGTATTCAATGAATGTGTTATTTTGATTTTTGTTATTCACTAGCTCGACCACTTAAAATTGTTATATTAAGCCATTTTCTTAACCAAACTTGTTGCCTTTATTTTAGTTTTGTTTTGAACTAATATATCAAATTTACTGTCTTTTTCCAGAACTTAATATTCAATTCTCACACCTTCAAATCATAATTTTATATTCAGTATCCACACCTTTCACTATTACTCAGTGCACGAGTTCTTTCTCTCATTATAGGTATTTTTTATTGTTCGTATGCAGGCCCTCTCAGAGGTCCAGTAAGGCCCGAGTTCTTTCTCTCATTATAGGTATTTTTTATTGTTCGTATGCAGGCCCTCTCAGAGGTCCAGTAAGGCCCGGGCCACTTCTATCTTTCGAGTCTCCCGGCTATAAGAAGAAAAAAATGACACATGAAAACAAAATAAGACAATCATTAGCCCTAAGGCACAGTAAAACATAATTTGAATATTTAATTTGTATGTATAATTTGCAGCTTTAAGCTGAGAGTGTGTCATATTATAGTCTGATTGGGAGGCACATATGCTCTACATATTTTTTTAATTAGTTACTCTAATTTCCTCAACTAATTAATTTCTTGTGGTACCTCTCATACGTTTGTTTCTTGTATTTTAGTTTAAGAATATGTTTTTAAGCCTTCATCTACGCATTCTTTACTCTTATACCCTTTCTTCTCACAGCAAACCCGATAAAAGACTGTTGCCCGAAACGTTGTTTTCATATTCATCGATCTTGTTTGTTTGTTTTGAAACACAAAGCTACACCATGGGCTATATGTTCTAATGCCCATCACGGGTATCGAAACGTGGTTTCTAGCGTTGTAAGCCTTTGTATTTTCCGTTTAATCACTGGGGTTCATATATTCGTTAATAGCTTATTTTAATTTGGCGAATGTTTCACCTTTATTTTAGTTTTTTTTTCTAGTACAAACATTTAGTTCATAGCTCCGTCATCTTTTGACTGATTTGAGGTATAATTACAGTTTTGGACTCAGAAGATAAACCTTTTCGACTGATGTATTTGACCACACCCAAGATCTCATAGATTAATTTACTCTAATCTTGACTAAAATAATTTTAATTTGAGGGTAGGATGAGAGAGATCCCGATGAGTAATAAAACTGAATCGGGTATACCCGCAACCCACGCTTAGTATTGCTGTTGCCCAAAGATATAGGCTATAGTAAGGAAAAGAAAAAGGTTTCATAGATTAATTTACTCTAACCCTGCCTAATCCATTTACATTATGTACTTTCCTCGCCCACGCAATTCTTTTATCACCAGAACACACTACAACTATGTCTGATATCAAACGACTCTTTAGCGACTTAGAGTTTGAGTGCTCACTTTCTCAAGTTCATATTAAAAGGACTTAATTGTTTAGTAAAACAACAATGGGCGGCTATAGAGTTTTTGAAACACGAATATTATTACGTGCAGCGTAACTCACGATGTAAAACCAAAAGGCCAATAAGTGCAATATGTCAGTTAAAACATAACATAATTACAGGCCGGCCAATAAGTGCAATATGCTTGATCACACTTTTAATATAAAGATTTTGTCCTCTTGTGTTTGTATGTTTCTTTCCTTTGCAGTCCATATTCGATTTATCTGTGTAATATTTCCAGAATTTGCATTTTATGGATACTTTTGAATTTATCTGTTACTTATCAATGGACCACAGACATATATATAACATAATCGGATTCAAAGCCGAGTTCAAATAATTTAACAGACATATTGAAATAAGGTGTACATTTTAAACTTGTGCTTTATATATTTTACTGTCGTTAAGTACCAAAGTTTTACGTTGCGCGCGTGATCTGCTTTTATGCGTTTTCTACTGAATAAAGGCCTGTAATTATGTTATGTTTTAACTGACATATTGCACTTATTGGCCGGCCTGTAATTATGTTATGTTTTAACTGATATATTCCAGTTATTGGCCGGCCTGTAATTATGTTATATTTTAACTGATATATTCCACTTATTGGCCGGCCTGTAACTATGTTATGTTTTAGCTGGTATTTTCCACTTATTGGCCGGCCTGTAATTTTGTTATGTTTTAACTGGTATTTTCCACTTATTGGCCGACCTGTAATTATGTTATGTTTTAACTGCCTTTCCTTTGTAGGTATTTGGGATTTAATACTCAGGGTGGTCGCACATTAAGAAACTTATTTTCTTCTCGTTTGTGGTATATTACAATAAAACTTACAGGCTGCTGGGATTGAGAGAAGGATCTTCTAAAACGTGTCTTCACGGGACAAAGACAAAGAAAATTATATTACATCCGTAGAGCACAAATAGAAAGAGAATTCTTATAATACGTGAAAAGTGCGGTTTACTAGAATTCAACGCAGTATACGTCACCGGTTATTCCGAAATATTTTGGGGAGAAAAATCTCCAACTCATTATGAATCGTAAAAATATCTTAGTCACCCTTTGAGGTGAACTTGCAGAGTCAAAGTGATACGTTTTTTTTTCTAATCGTTGGAATATTATATATATGTAAATAATTATGTGAAATAATGAGAGGTACATCAGAAAACATGTATCTAACTCTTTCACTAATATCTGCATATTTATATATAAAATACAACGAACAACTACATTTTATGTTGTTGTTTTTTTCACCGACATAAATATTTCAATTAAAATTTATGAAAAATGAGGTAGAATAGCATAATTAATTAGAATATAACAAAAAAAATTGTTCAAGGTTAAGGATGTTGTACGCATGGTAAATTTCAAAGGCTAATAACGAATTACATCATGTTTGCTTATTCTGATTAACGTCGAAGGTCGTTTGCTACGCACAACTTTGAAATAGTTGAATTAGATTAAGCAAGATTTTTTAATGCGTTATCTGGAGCTTTCGTATCGGTTTTTAGTGGGAAGCAGGATAGTTATTCCTCTCTCTCATGGACACCTGGTTCCACAGTAATATTTTCCTCAGAAATGTTCGTAACTATCATAAAGTAAACACTTCAGCTGGAACATTTCAGTGGTGCAAGAGACTTATCACGTGACTGTCTGTCGTGTATATAAGTGGCTAAAAAGTATTTTAAGTTTAACTGTATTCAGTGAGTAAATAAGTTCAAGGTATTTACTGACTTTTTCTCGGTAATATAAGTTTTTGTTCTTCTGGTAAGCAATATATTTAAAAATATTATTTAATATTCTAATTCGTATAATATCATACATAGTATTTTGCCTCTATGTAATGTCAAATTAGCAGCATCTCTTTCCCAGAATATCTTTTTAATATGATCATGAATGTATTTACCATTGTAGGGAGGAAAAATAACCATAGATGGCTCTGTTGGAATATTTTGTTGGGCTGCTGGTGTTAGGTAAGTACATATTTGCATCTTCAAAGCGTATGTACTTCCCTTATTTGATAAGAATCTTTGTAATATTTTATGAAATTATTTATTGGGATAAGTGACGACTGTGTACAAGAAAAAATAAATTAGTTCCTGACATCCTTCCACACTCAGGCGCACACAACACAAATTATAAAAGTATCGTTAATTCTACTGTTCATTTTTAGTCTTAAAGATAATGATCTGTGATTATAAATTGTAAAATGAATTGATTTTTGTCTCTTAGCCAGTACATATTTATATCTTCTTTTCGATTGGTAAGACATTTTTTTAAAAAAATTTTCAACATGTACAGGCCTTTAAATTTACCTTAATTTGGACACACCATTTAATTATAAATAAAAGCAGTCTTCATCGTTGAATGGTATATCTGATATACTGTAGGTATGGAGTTTTCATTGGCATAGACCCGAGCCCCAATGGCACGAGACGATTGTTTTTTCATTTACTTTCTTTTTTTTTGAGTATGAAATGATGAATTGTGGCACTTTTCTTCTCTCAAATAGAATAACCAAAAATATATACGTATACATGTTGCACTTCTTGGCTTCTGGTGTTTACTTTTCTTTAACGACCTAGCACACCTATCATCAGGTTAGCATACCTTCATAGTGCTTAAAGTTAAACTTTCTAAACTCCCGACCTAACCACACTTTTCCAACTTTTCAAATACTTAACCTAACCACATTTCACAAAATATGGATATTAATTATTAGAGAAATAATTTTGGCATGCTGATAAGCGTCCCCCAAATCGGGTAATCTAAAGGCTTAGTGTCTCTCTATCTCTGAAATGTTGTAAGCCAAGATTTGAGAAGAAAATATATTTAATTTCATTCAAATGTACAACCCTTCTTCATTGTTAAATATGAAAAAACATTCCGCCTAAAATAGAGTTGTAAAGAAACATTAAAACATGTTGTTGGTGTACGTTAACAGTCATAAGTTGTCGATAGAGCATATATCTAAGTAAGAAACGTTTATAATTAATGTTGTTAATAAATGAACACTTTTCAAAACGAAACATGGCATGTTTTTACTATTGTAATGTATTAAAAATACGGTTACTAATATTGAGAACTGATACTTTTATAAACGATTAGCCCAAACGGACGGGATTGGGGACACACCATTACTCTTGTCAGTAGGCTTGTCAGTTTATCTTAACTCCTTCCTAGCTTTTAGCTGGTACCCACTTTCAGCTGCGTATATCAAAGCAAATTTGGGCTAGTGTCTTGTTGGGGGACGCAACGACTAGGCACGAGCATACGTCCACCAGCAATCTCTTGATTACCACTTCGAAGCACGAACACTAGACAACACTCTCCCCTGTGCAATGTAGTGGCTGTGCGTTATCAAACTCATTAAAAGAATATCCATTGCATCTATCTTCTTCGTAATTTCCCGAATAAATTCTCATAATTATTATTTTTCCTTCCTCTAGGGACAACGCTAGGAGCTACATATCGAGATTCCAACAATTATCTAGACACAGTGTTGAACATAAACCTACAAAATGAAATTCGAAATCTTCGTATGGATCCAATCTCCCTTGCAAATTTCACCACCGAAATTAAAGATAAGGTGACTGTTATAACGGTAAAAGTCACTTCTAAGTATTACGATGGCGAAATGACCGGATTGTCTCAAGTACAACGATGGGGTAACTGCTCACAACCCAGGTACTCTTACGGAAATATTACAATCAATTGTACCTTGGCTTTTAATGACCTTAAGGTAAGTACTGATTTGTTAGTAATATTTTAACATTTATGGTTTACTCATTTACCAATTCTTGCTTCCCTTTTGGCCCGGCATGGCCAGGTGATTAGGGCGCTCGACTCGCAATCCCCGTCACACCAAACATGTTTGCCCTTTCAGCCGTGGGGGCGTTATAATGTGACGGTCAATCCCACTATTCGTTGGCAAAATAGTAGCCCAAGAGTTGGTGGTGGGTGGTGATGACTAGCTGCCTTCACTCTAGTCTTACACTGCTAAATTAGGGAGGCTAGCGCAGATAGTCCTCGTGTAGCTTTGCGCGAAATTCATAACAAACAAACAAGCTTCCCTTTTACATAATATATTAATTATTAATGTTCATCTTAAGTATGTTGTTAATGTATACTTATGTAGATAAATGCAGCAAAGATTTAGATATAAGTAGCGTTACAATTGTAATTTAATTTCTCATCATCAATCTTTTATGTCACACAAAAACATATATTGGCACTGAAATTTTGTCATCTTCCATCATGGCTGTAACTTACAGATAAACGTATTTTTGTACTAAATTTTTTGTTCATCTTCTATCAGCTCCGTATGTTATAAAGAAAATGTCTTTCATTGGCGTTCGTTATGTCATCTTCCATTAAGCACATATGTCATACAAATGGTTTGGTGCTACTATAGCGTTCGGTCTACAAATATATTTACAGTATAGCGTGCTGTCTACACAGATACTGTCATCATCATTTTTCGTTTATATGCAATTGGCGCCATTTATCATAAATAACGCTTTTAAACTAATAAAGTACAAAATACCATTACATAACATTTTTTGGGACAAATATAATCGGAATTATGTAAATTCCAAAAATCAAAACTAGCCCAATTATAACCTACATTTAAGGTACTGTTTTGGAACATATAACTTATTAAGTTATTATTATTTGCTGAACAAAAACGTAGGTGGACGTAAATTATTTAGCAATAAATTATGTTTTAGTCAATCATGAAAACGGCGGTGATGATGATAGTATCTGTGTAAACAGCACGCTATAGTAGCACCAAAGGTCTTTTGTATTGAACTTTATGTATTTAATATTCCCTAATAAACTTGCATTTTCACTAAATGGACCATCTCATCTTCAATCAACTTCGTATTTCATACAATAACGTACCTTCACACTAAATGTATTATGTCATCTTCCACCAACGTCGTGTTTTTATATTGAAATGTATTATGCCATCTTCACACAGAACGTGTATATTTTTGCACCAGAATGTTTTATGTTGTCTTGTACCAGGCTCTTATTTTATTCAGAAAAGTGTTTTTGCACTGAATTATTTTGTCATCTTCCTTCATGTACACATTTCATATAGAAACGTATTTTTATACTGAGTGTTGTACGGCATCTTCCATCAGCTTCTTATTTTATACAGAAACGTATTTTGCACTGAAAACTTTATTTCGACTTTCATTAATCTCGTATTTTTATACCGAATTTCTCTTGTGTTTTCTTCCATTAGCTTCTTATTTCAATTATAAACATATTTTTGTGCTGAAGATTTTTATGTAATCTTCTGTCGGCCACATGTTTCAAGACGTTATAGTTTATGAATCTTCCTCATTAAAAAAATATTTAACTTGAAAAACACCAACAAATGTGGGCAAACGTTTTACCCGTGTGATAGTCTGAACCGTCAAAAGAAGTATCTAACCGGGAATTGCAAGTCATTTAACCTTTTACTTCAGGTAGTAGAGCATTCCCTCGTAGTGTGAGAGATTCCAGGTTCAAATTTTACTCGCATTTTACTCAAATTTTATCACACTCGCAGCTACAACTGTTTATCTCTGGGGGTGTTGGAAAATTACCGACAATTTCATCATTACAGCTTTAGAGAAATTGTGACTTATACATTAATCTATTTTTATGTTTGGAAATTCTGCATATGTAAAAACAAAAGACGTTTAATCTTGTTTGTGCAAAACTTTATGATGGTTTTTATTCATTTTTTAATATTACTTCTCTTACAACCTTCTTTTTTTCCTTTTTTTTTTTTGAGAAAAAGCATTGTTCAATTTTAATCAGTTGATAATCAGTTGTTTTCCTAAGTCGATCTCTTCTTTTGATCAAAATCGTAAGCTTATTTTGTTACGAGTATTTTTCAAATGATTTCCAGTCAAAATAACCAGATCTTCCGATTCGGAATACGGAAAACCACAAATTAAAATCAAAACAAAATCTTCGAACGCTCTACGATCAAGGGCTTTTCTTTTGTTTATTCTGATGCAGGAGATGGTATCTGGTATCGGTGTATAACTTTCAAGCTTCTAAAAACCTTTAACGATCTGAACCCTGAGACGATGGTAACCATAATATCTATTATATTTTGTTATAAAATACGAAGACTCGTCAGAGTTGGGACGATTGGGTAAATCGAAAAAGGCCTACTATTTTAGGAAATATTTTAATAAACACATGACTTTCATGTAAATCATTTAAATTCTTGGTAAAGAACAAATGTTCCAGATTTTCTGTAGTGCTGCCCCCTCCTCAGTTGTTAACAGTCAGTAAAGTTATATACTTTTATGCAATAGTATCACCTTCGCGATGATTGATCTGTCATGAACGTGTTCGTCACATGACTTATGAGTAACAATGGATCTGTTCTCAATTTGTCAAATGCCCTATACAGTAATGGAGCTGGCATCTGTTTATTACATGGCCTACACAGTAATGGATATGGCATCTGTTCGTCACAGGGACTACAGGGTAACGGATATGGCGTCTGTTCGTCACAGGGACTACAGGGTAACGGATCTGGTATCTATTTATCACAGGACCTACACGGTAATAGATCTGGATCTGGCATCTGTTTATTACATGACCTACACAGTAACGGATCTGCCACCAGTTCGTCACAGGGACTACAGGGCAACGGATCTGGTATCTATTTATCACAGGACCTACACGGTAATAGATCTGGATCTGGCATCTGTTCGTCACAGGGCCTGCACGGTAATAGATCTGGATCTGGCATCTGTTCGTCACAGGGCCTGCACGGTAATAGTTCTGGATCTGGCATCTGTTAGGTTATGTAATAAACAGATGCCAGATCCAGATCTATTACCGTGTAGGCTATGTGACGAACAGATGCCAGATCCAGAACTATTACCGTGCAGGCCCTGTGACGAATAGACACCAGATCCATATATTTTACCGTGTAGGCCCTGTGACGAACAGATGCCAGATCTAGATCTATTACCGTGTAGGCCCTGTGACGGTGACGAATAGATACCAGATCCGTTACCCTGTAGTCCCTGTGACAAACAGATGCCACATCCATTACCGTGTAGGCTCTGTGACAAACAGATGCCAGATCCGTTACTTTGTTGGGCCTACACGGTAATAGGTCTGGATCTGGCATCTGTTCGTCACAGGGCCTACACGGTAATAGATCTGGATCTGGCATCTGTTTGTCACAGGGCCTACACGGTAATAGATCTAGATCTGGCATCTGTTCGTCACAGGGCCTGCACGGTAATGGATCTGGATTTGACATTTGTTCATCACAGGGCCTACACGGTAATAGATCTGGATCTGGCATCTGTTCGTCACAGAGCCTACACGGTAATAGATCTAGATCTGGCATCTGTTCGTCACAGGGTCTACACAGTAATGGATCTGGCATCTGTTTGTCACAGGGCATACAGAGTAAGGGATGTGGCATCTGTTTGTCACAGGGCCTACACGGTAATGGACGTGGCATTTGTTTGTCACAGGGCATACAGAGTAAGGGATGTGGCATCTGTTTGTCACAGGGTCTACACGGTAACGGATCTATCATCTGTTTATTACATGACCTACACATCGGGTCATATTTAAGACGAAGAACTATTCTAGTTAATAAATGAAACTTAACATAAAGTACTTTTATACGCATGCATCTTGTGTATGTATGTATGTGTGTGTGTGTGTGTGTGTGTGGCTACGCATATATAAGTATACATATTAACATTCTTATTCGTCATATGTCAGATTTAGATACAATGTAAGCATTTATAAAACGTATACATATATAGTATGAATATTTGTAGTAAAATCATGGAGATTTACACAAATGACAGTTTATTTTATATTAAATCTACGAGTATGCTGTTTAGTTTGGCAACTCATATGATTTCTTTAGAAAAGATAAAAATATGGGATGAAATTTACAAAAACATAATAAATAATTTCTTCTTATTCTTCCGTGTGCGAAACAAAAATGGCGGATGAAGTTTTAAACATTACACACGTTTGGAACTCAGTGAGACCAGACGTTATAATTCAACGTTCAGGTTATATTATTTAAAGTCGTAGATCAGGAACTATATTTTGAAGTAGTAATTATGTTGTATTACTTGAAATATGACTAACATGGTTTATAATTTTTTTTGTCACCAGGTGGAATATTACTCCAGTATGAAATATGGAGTGATACCCAGCGTTCGAGTGAAGGGAAAAACTAACATTACTTCTGTTAGAGCTTTTGTAGAATTCCACGCAAATTTGACAGCAAACTACCCTGTTCTCAAAGCTTTCAGAATTATCAGTGGTCCGATTAAAATGGAAACGATTTTCAGTGGGCTGGGTCCTCTTAATAGTTTTCTTTCCAAGCTTAGCCAAAGTTATGCTGCCGAGGTGAGCAACATTGTCACAAATGTTATCTTTAGCAACTTTGCCTACGTTCTCGAAAGAAGTGCTGTTAAAACTCCACTTCCCAAGCCGTAAATAGTTTTTAAATCGGCGGCTGTTAATAAAAAACGGAAGTTTAAAATATCTTCAGAGTGCATTCGATTTGTGTGTTATAAAACCCAATTTTCGTACCTTAACACTGGTTCTAACAGACCTGTTTTGCAAACAGACATATAAAGTGAGATGTAAAAGTGAAATATATTACGAGAAAAAGAATAAAATAATTTCTTATATTATTTTGCGCCTTTCGAGTTCGATAAAAAGTTGCTTTCATACAGATATTCCGATTATTTTGTGTCATGAATTAATAAAGCAACTTTACAATATTTTGGATAATGTAAAGGAGCTTTATTCACCTTTGGTAGTTCAGGGACGATGTTCGTTCTTGCTAATATATACGAAACTTACACGATTCAGAATAAATCATTATCGCCACATAAATACTTCTTTTAAAAATATATTAGTAAATGTGAGGTACATGTATTGAAACGTAATTTGTATATTACTTTCAAGTTTCATCAGCACTGATCATCACGAGACCATCACGCTGTAAATGTCAGTTATTTATATACAGAAAGATTCAATAAGTGGTACGAGGTATGAAAAGCATCCTTAACTATAACAACTACAGCATGGTTCATGCGAACCTCAAAATAAAAAATATTACATAAAATTGTGTAAAAATTGAGTTTAAAAGCAGAATGTTTGGAGAAGTTTGAATGGATGGTATGGGCTATCGAAGTTAGGAGATTCACATAAATATATTCCCAGATTAAAAAAAAAATAAAGTAAATTAGTGAAACCCATCACTTTCATTTGTTTCTACGTTCACTATAAATTGTAAAAGTATTCACTAATTTTTTCGACAAAGTGAAGTCATGAGTAATAAAACCAGTGGAGAGCCAACTCGCAGATCTGATAAAAGTTTAAATTATGGGTTTCTATTTATTTAAATACACCCTATCTACCATGTGATGAAATAATAGATTCAATAGTCAGGAAGAACAGCTTTAGCCGCTAGACGCAATGTTGAAGCTAAGTTAGGAAAGATATAATTGGTAAAATATCAATATTTTATTTTAATAAATAAAACGACAATTTCTAACACAAAAATGATCAAAATGTTTATATTCACGTTTGAGAAATCATGTTATATTCCTCTTTATCTTTTAAGTCGATTGCAAAAAATAAAATAACAAAATGATAATTTGTTTTATTGACCAAATATGCTGTTAATTATATTGAATTATAAAGTAGAGACACATCTCTCTCTGGGTAGGTCTGAACATTAGAAACTAGGAATACTAGAAGTCATTCACTTACATCTGGTTTAGTTTTTCTCAACCCTGTCGATTAAAAACTGAACTGAGTTCATCACAATAGGAGATGACTACCCATATATACTAATAGCACAAGAACAACAATTAACATATCAAAACAAAAGTACCTATTGATTTGACAAGAAATGCCCGACACAATCAACGTCAAATAAATATAAAAGTAGGATTTAAAACAATTAAACTGATAATACATTTGTGTGGTAGTTGATTGATATGAATATTTTGAATCTGTAGTTGTTGATAGAGTTATAAAACGCACGAAACATTGATTCAATTAAAATAACATAATAAACTTGGACTTATCAAAAAATAAATAACTTCTGATTTTATAAAATAACACTAATAATTATTAAGCATATCAGATAATGCTGAATTTATGGTATTAACTTGACAACACGTGTGTTTTGAACTACAGTTCAGGCATGTTGTATCAAAGGTTATGTTACTACAAACATCCTTCTGATGAATATATTTAGTAAGATAAGTAAGATTAAGTATGATTCTGTCTTACTTTTTCATCACCTCTTTAAATATAGTAAAGCTCAACTGAACAGTGAAAAATATGATACTAGGATAAAGAAAAGAGCATTTCACTCCGAAATATTTGGAACGTATCAGATTACGACTAACAGTTAAAATGCTCCTGTGTTCAATAGTTTTAATGTTAGTTTAATGGAGAAGAGGCCACAGCAGACATGACTTATTTTCATCTTTCCATTATTTACTACGGAATTTGGAGGAATGGGGCATTCCTCTAATTTTGTTTTGGAACAAGATATGCGCATTTTCGTTTGAAATGCCCTAGTGGTTTATATTCATATCATACACTCCATTTCTCCTGCTAATATAGCCATGAAGAAAGCCCGTTATTGCTATGGCTCAACAATCATGGAAAGATTTAGAAAGTTCTGATCACTCACTGGTATCCAATGTTGTTGAGCCAAGATTCCAAGAGGTGCTTGCCACAGGGTAAGCTAGGCGTTGTATTAGAGCTTTTCTCGACGCAAGCATCACCGAAGATTTTTGTGATTGCGACCGAGCTGTTTTAATTACCACTGTGGGCTTCCTCTTCTGTTTAATATTATAACTTCAAACCTGAATGCAACAGAAATACCATCTGTTAAGATCTCTAACACCTATATGATATTCCATCGTTTCACTCAGGAGACCTTGAATGAACTTATTCACGATGCTGTTTTCGTGAGCCACAACTGCCAAATTGGGATATGCCTTTCCATGAAACAGTTGCAGATCAGTTACCCAGATTCCCACCTTCTCTTTCGTGCCTTCAACTTAGCCCAGTTGACATGTCAGTTTTTTACTGGGTTAAAACGTGTAGAAAACATCTATGATTGTGTCCCAATCATTGAGGTAATTCTGGTCCAAGTATTCGGTCAAATTGAGTGTTGATTTACTGAGACTGAACATCAGGCATTGCACCAGTGAATAGTTACTGCCTGAAACATTTATGGATGCAGTCCTAGCCTTCCCAAGCAACACCTTTAAATGATGGTGTAAATAGTTTTTCATCTTCCAACAGGGTCCTGTGGCTGGTAGAACAAAACATATGTAGTGGCACTTCGGCCAACATGTAACCGAGACACTAACAACGTCACGAGTGCCAAGAGGCACTGGTGCCCAGTGGCTTGTGATCCCCGCAGAGTGGTGAGTTTCTGAGGTAAACTTGTGAGCCAGGTCTGACCTGTGCTTTCAGTAGCTTGTCTTATATTTCAGCAGGGCTCTCATCTACTTCATGGGTTGTTTTCCCTATTAGGTCCCACTGTATCTCCTAATGAAGAGACCGCATAATCAGGTGGATTTCTTCCACTAGAGGCACCTTCACTCGCCTATTTACTACACATGACATCGACCAGCAGTGGGGATTAAACTCGACGGTTGGTAACAAACTGAGTTCCTCATAGAGCTCTTCTCATTTGGTCTCTGGGACTCCAGTTAGTATGTCTCTACTGTGAAATTTAGTTATTAATACCACGTGCACATTGAAATTAGAATCACAGTGAGAACAGAACCAGCAACTCAGGAACCTCCTAACAGAAGTTCTCTATAAAATTGTGGCTAGATTGAGGTCATAGGCATGGTCCTTTGCACATGTGGAAAATGTCATTTCAAAGTTTTTCAAAGTACAAACTTATGTTAGCAATGAGAGTACAAAGAAGTGCAGAAAAACATTATGAAAACAAAGAAAAAACACAAATACAAATCCTGGGGGCACAGCACCAAAATTTCTTTTTACTACTTTACTCTGTGGTATTCTGTGTACTGATAATCTTAAAGATAAGGTTATTAGTAAATTAAAATAACAAGAAGTTCAACAGAAAATGCTATATAGAGTTAGATGTGAATTTTCTACATAACTAAACTGGAAAAGAAGACTGGACACAATTTGTTGGCGAAAGAAATAATTATTTATTAAACCCAAGAAGATATGAAACATAATTCAACTAGACAAGTTCACAGGACAACAGTCAGCACTTTTCTCTAGTACTGGAGATAGATCATTACCCATGGAATGTTAGGATAAAACCTAACTATCTAGTTTGAATGTATCCGTTAAGAATGAGATAGCTAACTACTACAGCCTTGGCCAAACTGTTTGCATATTTTGTAACGAATAAGATCATTGTTATTAAGATGGAATACAATTACACTTAGCACTGTAAAACTGAAAAATGCATGTTATATTAAACATTTACATGTGTAATTTGTATAATGAGATAGATTTAATGGACATCATGAACGAATAATTAGAACAGCAAAAAATTTTATCAGACACCTGTAGAAAGATGTGTAATTCAGCATTTCACTTATCACAATAAAACCTTACCAAAACATATAAAATGATAAATATAACACCAAATTATTATAAATAGCGCCTGTAACCTTATATCAGCTCATATTAAACATTCAGTATTTGGTTAGTCCTCTTTTTATTCTAGACGAGGCGACGTGGCATGCTGTTGATGAGATTACTGATGTAATCCACCGTGATTTCATCCCAACTTGTCACTAGAAAGCGCTGCAACTCAGGTACAGTAATTGTTTTAGGGTCGTGGTTAGCAATTTTATGGCTCAGTTCTGCCCAACAGTTCTCAGTGGGATTACAGGCTGGAGACTTTGCTGGCCATGGAAATCTTGTAAAGTCTTCCACTGTAGGTAGTGTCACTGTCATACTGGAACACAAAACTATTGCCAAATCTTGCCCTAGTATGTGGTAGAAATATAGTCTCTATGTGATGCCGATAGGAGCCGCCATTGACGTTTCCCTGGATGATATGAAGAGTAATTTTTCCACTATGACGAATAGCTGCCCAAACATGTACTGCACCATCTCCTGTTTGTTCCCTGTAGGAAAGACAGTCTTCCTTCATCTGTCTCCAGGCAAACGACAAACACGAATCCTACCATCAGCTTTTACAAGCCGAAAACAGGGCTCATCTGAAAAGATGAAATGCCATCAGTGACCTAATTGTAAATTGGCATGCTGTCTTACCGAAGTAACACAGTGACGGCAGTGAATTCTGGTCAATATCGGTTTCCAGATAGCTTGGTTTTTGCAAAATAACTTTGTTTGGTTAGTCTTCTACTTACTTTTCTTCTGGATACCATGGAATGAATATGGTCATGCCATTCCTGTCGTAAGGTGTTACAAGACTTCTTTCGACCTTGACATGTCAACCTGATCAAAATGCGGTCATCTCAGGCAGTAGTTTTTGGCGTCTACCATTAAACTTTCCTGAAACAAAGTTTCTTGTTTTTCAGGATTCTGGATACAATCCACTGGGAATAACCTACTGTTCTGGCAATGTCAATTTGCTTCATACTATTTCTGGACAGTTGAACAGTTTGACACCCTAAAACTTCTGGTACGTGACGAGGCATGACTCTACACCAAGTATGGAGAAACTTTCCAAACAAAGCATTGATCTGTTTCGAAAAAGATTATACCAAAAACACACCCCTTTTATACAAAACAGATGTGTATGTATATTTTGAGGAAAAACTGCTCAAAACAATTATACAGACCAGAATAACAACTCGTACATGTTTGTCCAATCATACTCTATCTTCTCTGTTACTACTCGGGCATTTACTCAATAACTACTCCATGCATGTAGACAACTACATCAATATAGTATGCAAACATTTTCGCCAAGACTCTATATTGAAACCACTAGGGTTATGACTCTCAAAGTGCATCCTTTATTTGGCCATTCTAAAAGTAAAAATAGGGGGGGGGGTATATTCTCTAGATTTCGCAATTCACCAATAGCCAGTAGTACTATCCAAACATTCATAGTTTATACAATTATGTTTTGCTACTGCAATCTTTCCCATAAGAGCCAAACATGAATTACCTAGAACATTAGGTAACTTGAGCAAAGGCACTGATTGAATGTTGACCCAAAAGATGTGAGCAACAGTTATTATGGCTGGGAGTGATTATTCTGAGTTTCAAAACATTTTAAAGCTCAAAGGACTTTGCAATCCTTGCTTTACAAGCACTTATGTGAACTTTGTGATGAAAATTTGCAGGATATGTTTTCTGAAAAAGACCTGAGTACACGTTTGTGTATGTGAAAGTGATTTTAAGTAGTATTTACAAACAAGTCCATATCTTCAAGTATGCGAACTCTGTACATTATTTACAGATGTTCAGTGACGAGGTTGTGCTTTTATCACACAAAATGTGGATCAGAATGTTATAAATTGTAGTGGGAAGAGTACTTGTTTCACTGGATTTTGTTTATTTTCCTGAGATAACGAATGTAGTGGGTATATCAACTCCAATTTATGGAATGATATGGAGCTAATTTGGCTACTGATCTTTGTAACTGTCTAGAAAAGTGGCTTTATTTTACTGTTGGATATTGAATTTAGCTGGGTCTGAATGTGTGCTAGTTAATTTTTATTGTAGCAGACAGCACGAACATTTATCCAGTTATGTGAGCTTTAGTTGGAAAATGTTAGTTCAGCTAAATTCTGCATGTGGTTATTTATTTTTTGACGTTGAGATAGAGTTGAGTTTATCGAATCCTAGATGGCAATGTGTTATGGTACCATGGCTACTGAGAAATAGTTGGCGACAGGAGCCTGTGCTGTGTGCTATAGTTTCTGTACATGAACCTGAAACATCTCGTCAGAAGCTCTGACTGCATATGATATATACTACATAAGTAACTTTGATATTTGAACTACTGGGCACGTGACAGGTAAGATATCCCAGGCTTTTTTCTGAACCCATAGTGCATTCTACTGTGGTATTCTCAAGTGCACTAGTTGTTTTACAGGCAAGGATAGCAACAATAATAGCAGGAGAAATGACAGTAAATGTTATTTAGAAAATTTCTGAATTTTTGACACCTTCCATGGGAGAGTTAGTAGCACCAAAGGGAAATGATTTATAACAATCTGTATCTAGGACAACTTAGTCACATACCATAACCAATTTTTCTATGTTAAAACCTACATACATACCTGCACATGTTTATGTGTGAAATATTTCAAAAACATTAGTTGAACATGAAATGTTCATCTGTTTATACTAGAAAGGAAGACAACTGGTATGTTTCACATACCACACTGGCAGTCGGGGAGTTGCCATAGATTAGTATAGTGCAGAAAATGTGTAAAGGTTTTAGGAATGGTAATAGCAGCTTTTACACAGTCGTTAACAATAACAAATGATATGTTAACAATTACAGGAAATAGCTCTGAGAAAAGGGACACCATGATGGCAATACCTTTCGTCAATTTCATCCAAAATGATAGTATATCTTCTCCTTGTCAGATGTAGAAAGAATACAGTGTCACAGCTTATTCAGTGAAGAAATAAAGAGTGGTACAATCATGGAGAAAGTATGCTAGTCAGCCAGCAATGTTACTCCTCATAAACCCATCCTTCACACAACTTGTTCTTTCTGACAGTATAAGCAAGTTTCAGAAAAGTCTCTTGTAAGGAGAGACACACAGGATAGTAAGCATCAATTAACTTCTGGGTGTCACCCATATTATTGAAAATATCTTGACAGTTCCATTGTATCAGTATGCCAATTTTTATCTAGAATTCTGAGGAAACTGAGATGGGGAGCTTTGATGTGGTTTTGGTTTACGACCTGAACTGAAGGACAAGAAGTACATGGAATGAGTCAAAGGGACTGGCCCTAATTGCTCAGTGA
>NW_013667064.1:77377-127499 GCF_000517525.1 Limulus polyphemus
ACACACACACACACACACACACAGTGTACAGCTCTTACTTGTCATAACTATCACCTTTAAAATGATTAATTTTTAACACTCTTGTTACAAAAAACTAAATCATTAAATATTAACTTGCAAAATAGATTAAATAATAATGCTTACACTAAACAGTCATGTATATCCAACAGTGTTATATGACTACAAGAAAACATAATTTCTTAATGTATGGTAATGTTAATTGTTAGATTTGCATTGTTATTCCCATTGTGTATTAATTATGCCTCATGTTAACAGAGGAATCTCACAATGGAAGAACAGATAGTGTTATAATGTACAATAGGAAAAGAGAGCGATTCAAGTACCCCAAATTAAAACTTGTGTTTATATTTGAAAGTGGAATTGCTAAAACCTAAATTAAGTTCAGTGAACATTGCCAGATTTCACCTAAAAACCTTGGAAACCTGGCAAGGAACAAGAGACTTAACTAGGAACCTAGATTAGTTCTTCTACTGGGGATTTGTTTGATAAAGCAAAACTTATAAAAGTAAATTCCATTAGGAGCCCAGCCAGATCTGGCTAACTGTTTGTTATTATTCAGCTGCACATTTGTAGAAATCCACTGTCATAATACCTTTTTTTTTATTTTCAAGAACGTAGTAATATTTTCCTATTTATGAATAACGGTTACACTGATGTGTTGTAGTAGGCTTCCTTCGGCCAGGTTTGACCATGGATGAGCATCCGTCCATTATTAGCTCATGTTGATCGCTCGTCTAGAGCAGCGTCTCTTGTGACTAAGGAGACCGACACGAGAGTGACAGTCCCGGTTGCAGAGGTCACATATGTGCATTGACGCTGGTCTGTTGGCTGCCTGTTCTTTTTTATGCGCTCGCTTCTCTTCTGCTGCCACTGTCAATTCCTCTTCACCAATCTTCAGCTGTTTACGGAGAGTGTTTCTCCAGTCGGCGCGATTGGCAGCGAGGTCATCCCAAGTTTCGGTGTTGATCTTCATGTCTCTTTTGCAAATATCCTTGTATCTCAGCTGCGGGCGGCCGATGCCTCTCTGTCCTTCGGCAAGCTCTCCATAGAGGATGTCTTTCGGGATTCGGCCATCCTTCATACGGCGCACGTGGCCTATCCAGCACAACTGGCGCTGTTGTAACAGAGTGTACATGGTAGACTGGTTCGTACGAGACAAGACATAGGTGTTAGTTACCTTGTATTGCCAGGAGATACCAAGTATGCGTCGCAGGCTTCTGAGGTGGAAGGTATTCAGTCTTTTCTCTTGGCTGGCATAAGTAGTCCACGTCTCGCTGCCATATAAAAGGGTGCTGAGGACACAGGCGCTGTACACAGACATCTTCGTCTTCACGGTCAGCTTAGAGTTTGTCCGCACTTTTGGCGTAAGGTGAGCAAGCATCGTTGTTGCCTTTCCAATCCTCCTGTCGATCTCAGCATCAAGTGAGAGGCTGTCAGTAATGGTAGAGCCAAGGCAGATAAACTGGTGAACGACATTGAGCTCGTAGATATGGACGGATGTAAGCCTGGGCATTCTGATATGGGGGACAGGCTGTTGCCCACGCAACTTGCCCCCCTCTCTACCTCGATGATGGGGCCAAAGGAACAGCAGTGCTGATACAGTTTGGTGTCAACGCGGTCGCAGGAGCTGCCAGAATGGGGTTACCGCCAGTAAAAAAACAGAGACAGGGGTGGATGTTAATATTTTCACTTGTTTGCCATTATAGGGCAATATTGCTTTGAGATGACCAGAAAAAATTTATAAATGAAGAAAGATATCTTACTTGATCCAAGTATGAGATGTTATTCTGAGTCTTCATTCTCTGTACCCCCTTCTCCATTTTAACATGATACAGTGCATTTAAAGTAGGAAGGATGGGACTCAATACAGATAACACATCGTAGCTTTAACTGGTATTCGTTGCTGTTGTTGTCTTTGACACCACAGCAAATATGGGTTAAAGACCATTGCAAAATGTTTTGGATCACTGAAAGTGAAAGATCAATCAAGGTTTAAAATATGTGGTTGGATTTTATCTATTAAATAACCAGCCATTACATGGGCAGGTAGACATGGTTATGTAAATGTTAAAATTAGTACACCAGTTGACTCAAATATTATTTTCTTTTAACTGGAGATTTGGCTAACAGGTAACACTTTTTGATTGGAAAGTACAGCAAGAATCTCCCTATTTGAGAATGTTACAAAATCCCTCTCAACAATAACATATTTTGAGGAATTCATTGTATTTGGAGTTACCTCATGGAGTATTCACCCAATTGCTTTTGACTTCAAGAAAACTTCAAATTTCTATAGCTATGATGTTTCGACCAGACTTCAGATCTTAGCTTCTTTACCATATTTGGAGAGCTGGCATACTTCTCTAAGCTGTTTTCTATAAAAAATGGAGAAATGTTTGAAGAAAAGACGTTCCTAACAATTAATGTAAAATTCGAAACTGAGGTACAAAACTTTAGGAAATGTGAGTAAAATCATCTATGTTTAGTAATTTGATTGTTATTTTTCTATTTTTTAAATCCATAAGGAAATGAAAAGAAAATCCAATGCCCACTGATCCCACCCACTATGGGGTCCTATAAGGGAATTGGATGAACGGCCAAATGTTCCATACCTTCAGGACAGCATAGCAGACCAGGATTTCATGGGCTTTAGACTTAAACAACAGTAACAAGCATAATATCCATAACACTCACCGATGGCATCTAGTGCTGGCACTCAATTAATCATAACCACAATTGACCAATTGATTGAACCTGATGGAACCACTACATAATTTATAATCTACAGGAGGTTTGGTGCAGTTGTTATTAAGTAATAAGCTACAAGTGGGTTACCTGTGCTCTGCTCATCACGGGTATCAAACCTGATCTTTAGCCTGCAGGATTACGACTGAATCACTATGGGGCCAATGTACAGGAATTCAAAGCCAAAGTAAGGTATTGCACTCTCCTCCCTTTCATTTATCATTATGAGCAGCAAACATATGGTAGACGTTCAGATTTCGGAGAAGATAAGATGTACAAACAGAACTATCTCTACGTAATTCTGTTACCATGTGCACGAATCACATCAATCGTTTGAATGTACTAAGTTATAGGACATATCTAGATCAAATTCATCACAGGGGAGACAGTCAGAACATTAAAATGCCCCCCAGTGGCACAGCGGTATGTCTGCGGACTTACAACGCTAGAATCCGGATTTCGATACCCGTGGTGGGCAGAGCACAGATAGCCCAGTGTGTAGCTTTGTGCTTAATTACAAACAAACAGAACATTAAAACTCTAAAATGGCAATGTTTAAATATAAAAACAAATTAGATAAAAATAATCTTTACAGATATGAGACACTAAAAATACAAGCATAATGATCAATAGTCAAAATGAAAATGCTAAAATTATATCAAATAAATAGACAGAGATGTTTGTGGAGAACAGAGTTCAGATAGCCTATTGTGCAGCTTTACATGAACAAACCTCCCAGTTGCTCAGTGGTAAGTCTGAAGGCTAAAACTCTAAAAAGTCTAAATAAGTTTTACTTTTGAATAATATTAATCAACTATAAAACTTAAAGGAAATAAACCGAAATAAAAATCTGTTAAGACGTTTTGTAGATTTTATCTTTTTTGTATAAGCTTTGTGGAGAACCTCTTTGGGTTCCTGTAGGCCTTTCTTTACCCATAAAATTCCTTGTTGAAGCAACAGTCCTCAGCTGCGATTTACTAATCTTTGGCCTTCATCCTTCCTTGTTCCCAATTTTTTCTCACTGCATCAGGATCTGGGCCTATAGTCATTTGGTAGTTTTGTCCTAGCAGTGCTGCCTTTATCTGTTGATTATTTATAGGTTTAAGTTAGCCAGAACTGGTGTTGGTGTGGCCAGAAGTTCGAAGTACATCTTTATTGGGATTGAAAAGAGGTGGTGGCTGCAATGCTTCGTTTTCCTTTCTGCTCTATTTTCTGCTGGTTTGGTAGGTCTTTTTTGGTTTTCATATGAGACGACCCTGTTAAATGTGTGCATTGGTATTTTCTTTGTGGTGTTTTGTCAGCATCAGTTTGTCTTTCGTTTGCTTACTTCTTTGTTGCTGGCTATATAAGCAGAAGTTTGGTGATTTTTACTGGATGTTGTGGCCAGTTCTGCCATAGTTGTCTCAAGGGAAAACTCCAGGCCATTTGCTAATAAAGGCTTTTAAAGATTTCTTGATGAGGCTAATTTCAGTCTTCTTTTTATTCTCTTCTATCTGCTGAGGCCATGATTTTTAAAGAGTAATAGGTGTCAAGCCTAGGTCCTTCTTGTTTATAGCTGGAATAGGTTTACATACTCGTCAGGTGGTTTGTTTCATGTACCTGTACGTAGCAAATGGTCAAAACTATGGCTTTTTATAGCAACAACTGGAATTTAAATGACAACTCGATTCAGCCTGTAATAAGTCAGAAGATCACCAAGTAACATAAGGTTATAGATGACTTGATTGATCATTACTGAACCTCTTAAAAAAAACATTTTAAAGGACTCTCATAGAAATTACGCGCCATCTCACTAGACGATATATATATATATACACATACACATATATATACTTTTTGTCCAAACGAATTGTTTTTCTACTACTAGTGAATGCAAAAATGTAACAATTTTCTTAATGGACCATAATCACACTCCAAACATGACCATTGTCTAGCGATGCCCAACTACAAGATAGCATGGCTACTAACTTACCGTCCTTTCATCTCTCAATGATAAGCAGCTTTACAAGCACTAGTTACTTTTCCGGGGAATAAAACACTACACACTATTTTTCAATTTTAAGTTGTCTGTGATACAAGTTTAAATATAACTTCAGTAGAACAGAGTAGTACTCTGGCTGAATC
The DNA here is from genome assembly GCF_000517525.1 of Limulus polyphemus. Taxonomy (NCBI): domain Eukaryota; kingdom Metazoa; phylum Arthropoda; class Merostomata; order Xiphosura; family Limulidae; genus Limulus; species Limulus polyphemus. The sequence goes on from NW_013667064.1 coordinate 82,268, forward strand.
ACTTCTAAATTTAAATATTTATTTATCTAGCTAATAAAAAACAAATGCAACCGAACTATAATTGTATTAAGAAATATCAATAATCTACTAGATGACAAACTGAAAGCTTGAAACATTTTTAATTCTAAAAAAAATAATTTATTCTAAATAAGAGTATCGGAAACACTATGTTTTCTTTCTCTCTGAAACAGATCTGCAATTATGATCTGATTTTACTTGGGCAAAGTCGCAAAATCAATGTATATTTCAGTTATGTATTGTATATTATATAGTAACTCTTGTCTCTTTCAGTGAAAAATTACATTCTTACAAATATTTAAGTTCCGCACTAAAATAAAAATATTCCTTTCTATAATTGAACAAACTTAAAACACTTTGTGTTTCTCTCTTACTGCTGCCTAAGCTAATAAACGTGACCTATGTATACTTATACTCGTATTTATAATACAAGATAATACATGAACAAATATATACATGACATATAATACATATGTGCTGCAAAAAACACATAAATAGAGGGTTGAGTAGATATCTGAAAACGATCTTGAACATGTAAATCAGCAAGTCGCATGACAAACACGCTGAGATAAAGTCATGGTAGAAAAGCATGTAACATAAAATTGTTTGACATTGCTTGGTAATACGTAGGTAGTGTATTGCTACTAAAAATTAATTGCTTTTGGGAAAAGTAAGTAACAAACTTTTCCGACACAAATTATCCATACATTCAGATCGGATGTGGCAAAAACGACTGTTACAACGTTCTAAGTCTCCAAAATCATTAAGAAAAACATACTCAGCCTGTGTATATAACAACATCACGTACCAACTAGGTGTGCATACTTCAAGGATATGATTAATGAACAATGACATGCATACAGTAAAACAGTATTTACCAACTATTGTTATCTATAGATGCTGTTCAGTTCTAAAAATCCATCATGTTTTTAATTATTAGAAAATAACACAAGCAAAATTCAACAGTTTGTTTGTTTGTAGTTAAGCACAAAGCTACACAAAGGGCTATCTGTGCTCTGCCCACCACGGGTATAGAAACCCGGTTTCTAGCGTTGTAAGTCCGCAGGCATACCGCTGTGCCACTGGGGGGGATTCAACAGAATTGGGCAACTCCAATGCTATTCATTCAACGTGTTTACTAGTTAAACTGTTGACTGCAGCGTAAACTAACACATACAGAGTTTAATGGAACTACAACAGAAAAGACATTCACCCTTGAAGCTGCTAACGTACTTGGGTTATAGTGTCCAAAACAGTACCACCACTTCATGAGACTTATCTGAAAATGATATTAAATCTAATCTTAAATTTGGACTTTTGAAAATAATTTTTCATGCTGTGCTAGAGGACAGTTCAATAACTGCGTACTGATAGGACTGTTATCAGAACTACCTGACTTGAAAATGTGACTGAATGTTCCTGTGACTCAGAATTACACATACAAACACACCAAAATTTCTCAGAAAGTGCCTTGGACAAACAGCTATTTAAGTTCACAATAGACCTTTGAGTGCTTGGAAAGCAAAGTTCTTTCAACCTCTCAGTGCATTAGAATGTCTAACTAGTACTAATAGCCAAACCAACCATCATTGTTCTAGGATAAAATCTAATACAACAGTTTTCACAACTGTAATAACCCGTGGAAGTCTGATACAGTTCCTAAGAGAGAAATACCACATCATTTCTCTGAGTAACTCAGAGAAAGCCATATCCATTCTGTTAATTTCAAAACTATTCAGGCTTCCATTCGTACAACAACAATTTACTGGCTAACACAAATAGGATATAGATATTTCAGCACAAAACTATTTTAGCCCAGAAAGTAAAGTTAGCAACTCTTTTTTTGAACTGATGTGCCAAAATGTATCCTAAGTGGTGATAGGTACTCCAGCCATTCCAATGATCAATGTTGACATTGGGCAATGGAGCTGAAAAGCAGAAATTCTTATTGTTGTTTGTTTTAGTAGATCAACTTAACACTAATACTAGTGGATACACCATGTGCAACAGAAAACTAGAAGCTCTAATCTTTGATCTTTTAAACAACTGAAATGTTCTACAAATGACTCATCTTCATCTGGCTCATTATAAATAAAAAGAAAACTGTTTACTGAATCTTCCTCTTCACCAGACACATAGTGATTGTGTGATTCACCGCACTCATTATCTTTGGCTCTTCAATCTCCACAACTTTTAATTACAAGCAACTCGTGAGGTGTTAATGAGGGACATAACTTTATCCAATAAATCTTTTCAACACTCTTTTTGTGTGCCACATAACTACTGGAGGCTGATTTAACCGTCCAAAGATGTGATAAAGATCACTCTAGCCAGAACTGAGTTACTCAATTGATACATACATTTACCATAGCCATATCAAGTACCTGCACACAATCTTTTGTTGCTTTACTGTCTTATCATATTACCATTCTGTTGATTTGCAAATTCATGTGCATCAAATAAACGCAGAATATCAATCACTTCACATACTCCTGTAGACACTATGCTGCATCTAAATTGGAGAGTAAATCATACATTAGATCCAGTGGGTAACGCACATCATGACCAGAAATCAAGAGAGTCAGAAAATAGCCAGTCGACAAAAACTGTTGTCCCATATGCCATCATAATATATGGAAGGTGTTGATACCAGTAAGTGTGGTCGGGATTCACATTCCTTGCAATCACACACTGGAATGTCTGATTAACATATTCATTTAAACCATTAAATGGAAGCTGATATGGCAAAGTGTGTCTTCGTCATGTTCAGAATCTTACATAATTCTTCAAACAACTGGATATTGAAGGAAGCTCATTTATGCATGTGGAAGTCTTAGATGTACTGAATCATAAAGTAACTGATCACATCTATCATAAACTGATTCCTTTTGGATAACAGACACCGTGTTAATACCATCCCCAACATATCAACGAAATTTAAGCCAGAAATTAGGTTTCACATGTTTATAGTAGTACTTGAAACACCATGATGTCTGCCAATCTTTATACTTTGAAAAGTCCCACGTATTTCAAAGATTGTGCACCATCTCAACTGATTTATAGCAATGGTATGGAACCCATTTTGCACTTTTAACTGTTCATCCAATGCCAAAGGCCCTGTAGATATGCATTGCTTGTACCAATCTATGAAGGTCCTGCTTCATCTTACTGCACGAAAAGTAGTGCTTAAGCTTGATATGGGTCCTTTAGTTGTTCTTCCTAAAACTTCTGAATAATCATTCATCACTGCTACTGCAATGGCTTTAACTAATATATACATATAGTGCCTGGATCCAGAAATTCAATGAATGGGCAAGGGCTCACTGGTTGTTGAGAAAATTTGTCAGCATTTCTGTGCTGCTGACCTAGTTGATCATATGCAATGAAATTGCACTCTTACAGCATTGTATCCAACATGCAATTATAGCTTCCAAACTTTTGAAGTTCATCCGCCATTTCAGTGACACATAGCTTACTGCAATGTACAATTAGTGTTGAATAAACACCAGAATTGTTAGGAGTTCCTTTTTGCTGTACAGTGTCAGAGTTCAAAAGCTGATATAATATTGTTTGTGTATTATATATAATCAAATACGCTATGTCACCCTGTACCTATGATAATACTTCTCCAATTCTACTACGATATGGCTCCAGGAAAAGTTTAAAATCTTGCTGGAGAAGAAAGTGAACACAAGAGACTTAACTAAAATTTTCATATTCTTTAATCTCAGTTTCACCTCTCCTACTGCTTCTTCCCCTGTACTGCTGCACATTCTCAGGAAGGGGTATTTTATGATCACACTACACTAAATGTAACAATGAAAACGAAGAAGTATGTTCAACTTAAAACTCCACAATAACAAATCCTTGGTCATGACACCAAAATGTTAAGTTTTAAGTTAGTGTGTTGTATTTTCAGGTAAAACAAAGGAGCAAGTTAAAATTACCGTAAAAACAGAAGAAATTATAGGAGAAGTTCTAAATAGTAAACAAATCGAAAAGACCAATGAACCCAAGAAGCCAGACACAAATGGTTTAAAACAAGTAACAAAAGTACAGTCTTTATTGATTGCAATACAACAAAGTGTGAGTAGGATTCTTCCCTTAACACTTACAAGTTCTCAACTTGACAATTTCCATGTAGTAACATTTTTGTAATAGAAGAAAGAGCTGCCGAAGCTTAGGCAATTTTTCTCTATTGACGAAAAAGGAAGTATGTCTGGTCAAACTATGTTAAACTGACACTAACTCGATGATTCAGCTGAACCATTTATATTACTTATGCACACGTCAGTGGAAAGTAACTCTTACCTATTTTATCCATCTAGGATAATTCTCTGTGGTCCAGCCTACACATTTAAACGTTTTAGTTTGATCTCAGCTGGTTGCCAGAGAAATGAAGATACAGGTGTGTAGGCAGACTTCTGCTGTGGTAATTAGTCTGTTAGCTTGAGTAATGGAAGTTAAAGTTGACTACGTTCTATTCACAATGTCATTAACTAAACACAAAAATACAATGAAGTTTTAATCTTTTGACCTGAATATATATTGAATAAAACATATCCATGAAACAGTCATGAATAAAAAAAATCTAATTATCACCGTTGTGGAAGTTAAGATTATTCATTTTCTGTTAAAGTAAAAACATAAGAGGGGATTCTGGTTGAAGCAACGTATGTTTTGAAAGGTGTATTATAGATCTTGAAATATGAAGGCTGAATCAAATTCAGTTTAAACTTGAACAGATGAATGATGACTAACCCCTTCATACGTAAAGTTCGTTCGTCAACAGCAGTGTTTACAATGACGAAGTTAATAGTAACTTAAGTACATTCATAATCACGATTAAGGTGGTCAAAGATTCAGTGTCTACTAATCTACAGAGTATGGACATTTGACAAATTGTTGAATTGCAGGAAATACAGGTAAGTCATGCAGAAAAAGAGAGTGCCTAAATGTAGGAATACTCTCTTTGTATCACAGAAAACTACTTATATTAAGCGAAGTTAATGTTTAAGCAAATTTTGAAAACAAACTTGAAAATAAACAGTTTGATGCAACCTTTAACTGTAAGGGTGTAAACTTTAATAAGGTCAGTCCTATTACTCACACTGTTGACCAGAGAATTTAAAACAGCATTGCTGTAAAAAATGTCACGTCTTGATGAAAGGAGATTCGACATTTTAAAGGCTCTTCTCGTTAACATACTAATTAAGTTTCAGTTGAAGATAAATGGAATAAAATTGTAAAAAATTTAGTTAGCGGAGGATAGTAATCTACGTTTAATTATTTCCCGAAATTAACAATTTATATATCACAAAATGGCAGCACAGAATTATTTTGTTCTTGAACTTTGAACTTAATTCTTTGATTTTGATTTCTTATTTTATGGAGCAAATTAATCATCTAGCTTACTTTGGTACAGAAGTTGTTTGAATTTGCTAAAACATTGTGTAAAAATTGTTCTCATGAAAACACAAAAATAATTTTGCTAAGATAATTTTGAATTCGTGATCGCTTCATTAGCTTGAAAACAAAAAAGTGAGAATGCTTAAGAGCTAGCTGTAATTAATTCTTCTTTAGTTTCACCATCAACTATCTTAATGTATGAAAATAAGATTGTACTCAAATTAATAGCTTGGTATAGATAGATAGATATATAAAAGTCTATATAAAAATTAGGTAATAAAATTCTCTAACACATATAGAACATTCAAAGCTATCTTTTTGCTGACATTTTTATTAACTTAGGGCTTGAAAAATTCATCATTAAAAATAGCTAATCTGTAGTTGCTAGTTCCTATATTAGAAATTATAAGTTTAGCTGAAAAATCGGGTTTCTAGAGTTCAGGCAAACTGTATAGGGCACGAGTTGGACCTGTGTTAGAGCTCTGGATTCCGGGCTCGAATCTGTGCGATACCACAAAATATTTCAAATACTTTAAGATGTGGGCCAATCATTTAGCGCGAATGGTGGATGGTAGGATGGTGCTGACTGGCTGCCTTCTCTCTGGTCAGTAGTTCGAAATTAGGGACTACAACAGGTAGCCTTAGTAACTTTGCTATAAATACAAGACACAAATACAATTGGTTTAATTATTTTGGCTTGTTTTGAATTTCTAGAAAAGCTACACGATGGCTATCTGTGCTAGCCGTCCCTAATATAGCAGTGAAAGACTAGAGGGAAGGCAGGTAGTCATCACTACCCACAGCCAACTCTTGGGTTACTTTTTTATCAACGAATAGTGGGATTGACTGTCACATTATAACGCACCAACGGGTGAAAGGGTGAGCATGTTTAGTGGGACGGGGCTTAATTTAGTTATAAACGCGTTCAAAATAATATAGTTTTTAATTTTGTGAGGTAGGATTTTTCAATTCTGACTCTTCCAAACGATGGTGAGTCATATTAACATAATATCTAATTCAAAATAACTACATTGTTACCTTTGACTGTTTAAAAAAACTAAAATTTTTAGTGAACTTAAATGTTTTAAGACTGTATAATATATTATTCTATAGAAAAATTATATCGACCATTTTTGAAATAATATAATTAAAAACTACTTAGATCTAAGCTGCAATTATCTTTAGTCCAAACTCGTAAAGGCTTTAAATTTATAGCAGATTCACAAATAAACCAAATATAAAAAGAATAACCCAATTTAAAAGAAGCAACAGAAGAACCATGATATCGGAATGAAACCTTTTTTTTCTTTACAGTTCATAACAATAAAATATATGTATCACGCTAAAAAGGTGTTAGAGTGATGTTGTTTTTTATATTTAACTTCTGAAACTTTTCTAGACGGACTTTAACATCAAACCTCATTATTTTGAAATTCAAATATAATAAGTCTAGAATTAACAACTTCTATCTTTAATTTTTCGAGTACTCGTTGAAAAGAATATGAAAAAACCTTAGAATTGAATAATTTTCTTAAAAATTCAACATTATATACAAATTGCCTTCATCTTTAAACAATATTGACCACCAAATCTTTCTTTAACAGTAAATCTTAATAACATATTTAGATTTTAATTTATTTTTCCCACCATTTATCAAGTCATAGATCTAATGTTTAGTTTTAATTACAATTAGAGTTACTGTGAGTTGAAATGAAGTACAAGTACAGAATTAACATTGGATGAATATAACATTGATCTAATGTTAGAGTGAGCTTAACACAAGACTTGTCTCAGAGTTAAACCAACTGGACTCTAGCTATGTGCAACATTTGTTTTTGAGTCCAAAAGGCCGCTTATGACCAATGGGGTACCTTAAATGCTGATGAATCATCGGTGATTCTCCAGCAGATTTAGCTGGTAGCGCCCATCTCCGCTCCAGGTAGCTGACCCTAATTTAGCAGTGAAAGAGTAGGGGAAGCAGCTAGTCAACACCACCTACTACAAACTATTTCGCCTACTCTTTACCTTTAAGAAGCTCACAAAAACCAACCTTTTGAAGTTAGTATTACAATATAAACGTTGCTATGCAACAGATAATATTCCTCATATATGAACAGATGCCTTTATCAAATCACTCACATTTTAAAAGGCATTGAATCATCGTCCTACAAAACATTATTGGAAATTTCACAAAGAAGGATTTAGCTAAAATATTTGTCTATAAAACTGAACTACCGCTACCCACATCGTAAGAGAAATGTTGGATAAATGCTGTCTAATTTGCAGCTGGTACACAGGAAGATTTTGAAGCTGGTCAGAACATCTTGGCAATAGCTTTAGATTTTGAAGATGTCTACAATACAGTCAGTTACCCATTCTTACTGACAAAATACTCTGTACAAACAACGGTATAACAATGTATAAGATAGCTCATATATACACTGTGTAAAATGAGTAAGATTGATAACATCTGCACCAACTATCAGAAGATGCATCCTGAAGCTTGGAAACTGGTAATCAGATTAAATTAATATCAGTATCAATGTGCCCCAAGGATCATCACTCTCACCTGTTCTCTTCAACATCTAAACCACGAATACAGCCCATTTTGACAGTTAAATACCAAGTGCTAATCTCTGCTTAAGCTCTTAAAAAACTTAACAGAAACCAAAATGCAAACATCTCTTAGCAGGGTGAGCAAGTGGTGTAATAACACAGAAACAGCCATCAATCCTTCAAAAGCACAGTCATGTTCTGCACATTCAGAAACAGACATGCTGATGAGGACAAACCATTATCATTTCTTTTGCGTGCACTGCCATTTCTATGAAAAAAACAAACAAACAAAAAACAACAACATAAACACTGAAGTTTTGTTTGTTTTAACTTAAAGCTACATAAAAGGCTACCTGTGTTTTATCCACCATGAAGAATCGAATCCCGGATTTTATTATTGGAACACCCTGAAATACCTGAGCGTAACTTTTTACAGATAGCTAAATTTCATTATGATAATCAGAGTTACCAAAGGCATTAATGTAACGAGAGTTGCAGGAGAAAATAGAGATGAAGGATGTCACTTCCTTGTGCTTTTACAAAGTTTTCAGTTCAGTTCTTTATTAGTTACTTAATGAAGGTACATATGAGTGCTGTGCAGCTAGATAAGATTGAAAAGATACAAAATACCTGTTTAAGACTAGTCACAGAGATATATCAGCCAACCTCATCAAGGCCCTATTACACTTAAAAAGCCTCAGCAGCATCATAGAGCACCATCAGTGCTTAAATGCAATTTTTTTTTTACTGGGGCTAGGGCCTTGCAGTAAAAAAAAAGACCATGCATTACATCAACAAGCCACTACTATTTTCAATCAGAATATTCTTCCTCCACAATGACCCCACACACATCAACAAAGCAAAAAACTGCATAACAGGTACCTCAGTCATGGGTAAATAGGCACCATATAGCTACTAACACGATAATTGGTTACCACCTGATGTCAGGTACTCCCATGTTGGATAAACGTTTATCTGGTGCCACTGGAATTTGTAGTAATTATTACGAACAGAAAAGGTAGATGCTGGGCAACACCCCTTTAAAAACGATGATGAACATGTGCAATCACTCAGTATTATGGCTATGGATGGTTTCTACATTACAGAAAGTGAGAGAACGGGATGGGCATTTATCATCTTGCAGAGCAACAACATCCTGCATAAGGCTGTTGGAGCATTCAGAATTCCTACAAGCAGCACATGGATGGAGCTGGAATCCATAAAGTAAGTTTTCTTCTGGATTCTTGATAACAATGAATTGAAACAGACAGTGCCACCAATATTATATTTGTGACTTATTAGCAAACAGTACTGCTTAAAATAATGTGTGTATGATCCCCAGGTGGATAGCAGAAAGCAAAGCAAGTATGTGGTAAAGCCATCACCGGGGTATATGTGCTAGGCCATGCATGATTAAAGCTAAAGGGAAAAGTTGACCAGATCGCACAAGAAGCTCCTATATTAAATCTATTATAATTCTATTTGCAGGACATTGACTTCCTCTGCATAAGCTCATGTCCTTTAATAATTAAACAAGTTCAAACAGGATGCAACCATGACGAATCACAAATAGCATAACTAACTGGTACAAACTACTTCCAGCCAGTTTTTTAATGCTGATGTAAAGGTCCTCTCTGACACATTCGATGTTGATATACAATAAATCAAAAAGAACTCTCCATGATTCTCGAAATAGTTTAATTTAAAGTCATATGCCATGTCAAATTCTTGTTTTTGACTAAGTTATTCAGTAATTATTAAAATTGATATCAGCTCAAAAATGGTGGTCAAGGAAGTACAAAAGGAAACCACCTGACTTGGAGGAAACGCAGTTTTCTGTTCCGTTAGTGTTATTTGAATTCAAGCTAGTTTCACTCTAACGTACACAAAAATGTGCGGTACTTACGTTGAAAGTAAATGTTTTAAGGTCCAATTTTGCTATGTTCTTTTTCTGTATTCAAGAGTACTGGCTAATTGAAAAGATTGATTGATGAGAAGATACATAAACCAAATCTAATTCGGATCTGTTGTACTGCTGTAGGAACTAAGTATAGCTGACGGAAAGGGATTGATACCAAACGATTAAAGGGCAATCTTAATTTATTGAGGTAAAAGGGTTGTATGATTATCCCATATAATTGTTTAGAATGCCCTTAGAGATAACATGATGAAATATATTAGACATATTGGATGAAATCAAAATGATCACGTGTATCTCGTGAGTGATTTATAGATTATTGTATGAAATAATCATATACTAAAAGTAATTGGTTATTCCTGCACTATGAATATAAATATTTGTCACACTACTTAAGGTACTGTTAAGTAAAATATTTTATAAGTAATTAGAAACTGCTGTAACAGCTTATGAATATAATAACTTATAAATAACTTGAACTGTCAGCACTCATAAATGTCAGGAAAGTGATTCATATCTTTCTTTCTGTTTGGTCATTTGAAGTGGGTCTTCGCAAAAAATCAGTGACAGTAAAAGGCATAGAAAAGTGATGCATGGAATGGAAGAAAAAGAATAAACCTGCCAAAGTCCAAAGCACAAAGCCACTGAGCATTGCTGTCTCTATATACTGTGGGTGGTATTAAATCCTACTCCTATATAGTACATATTTCAATACTGCAATAAAAGTCTTAAATTTTGCTACAGTTTTAATTACGAATTCGACAAAGGCTGTTTAATTCATCTGTAACATTATCCCCCCGGGTGTTAATTTCTGTAAATCACTTTTATGCTCCTCGATTCTTAGAATACAGATCAACAGCTAATGTGGAGTCGAAGACGTTGTAAGTATTACTTGTTCTGATCTTATAACTTTTACTTTACGAGATGTCGATGTTTGGACGTCCCGTGGGAATAAAGCAGTTATATATTCAACAAGAGCTAGATAAATCATAGTGTCGACAAGTACTTCCTTCTCAATCTTCAATAAGGATGTTTACATCATGTGACTGCAATGTATACGCTCTTTCACATGATTCAGACTAAATAACGTTGTTATGCTGGTAACAGTACAAGCAGATTGAAAAGTTAAAAAGTCTTTCTTTTTGCAAAGGAATAACGCATTCAATCTAACTGGACTTACGAGCTACATCAGGTCCACATCAGATCATACTGCAAGATACGATATACCAATCAGCAATCATGATCTTTATTCCAGTTTCTACGTTCCTCTGTTGTTTTTTCACACTTGGTGGATCTCACAACACTGGTAAGCTTGTTTTTTTTAAAGCTACTTTCTTTTTTTTTGCTATCATCACTTCCTGAATAATTGGAAATTGTATAAATGGATATCACTGTAGCATAAAAAATGTGAAAGACGTATAGTAATTAAAAAGTACTTTCAAATGCATAACCTAAGTAACAAATTCCTATTACTCTGGCTGTTTCTATGGAAATGATTAATTTCACAATACATATTACTTTCTACGGTATGTTTTTTACATCTTACTTTAAAAGTCTAAAATGTTCTTTGTGCCCTTTTCTTATACATATCTTTTTTCTGAAAATAAGATTTTTGAAATGACCTCAATAGCCGAAAACATTAGCAAGACATATAGTATTAGTATTAATATTTTAAGTCAATTTACAAGTTTACAAGTACACAAAAATCAGTTAAATTGAAAAATTGAAAGATTGGACGAATGTAGGGGTTATATCAAAGTCATTAATTTAAAATCACTACCATGACAAGCCAACAGAGCACTTTACAATTACCATTAAACACAGTTTCTCTAACTATCAGAATGAAGATAATAATAAAACAGTAGACATTCACTACTAGACAATTTTTAAATTATATGAAGAAAGATGATGATTATATAATCGTCAACATCTCCTATTAGATACAATTGTTCAAACCAACAGAAGGAAATTTATCATACAACAGCTGCCATTCACTACTAGACACACTTTTTAAGCCAACAGAAGGAAGATGACCATTCATACAACAGTTGACATTTACTACTAGACACAGATGCCTTGAAAGATAGTGTCTGGTAGTAAATGTCGAATAATGTATGATCATCATCCTTCTGTTGGCTTGAAAACCAGAAGGAAAATGATCATACAAACAACAGTTGACATTTACTACTAGACACTATCTTTCAAGGCAACAGAAGGAAAATGATCATACAAACAACAGTCGACATTCACTACCAGACATAATGTTTAAGCCAACGGAAAGAATATAATCAAACAACAGTCGACACTCATTACTAGACACAATTTAAAGCAACAGAAGGATGATGATCATACAAACAACTGTTGACAATGACTACTAGATTCAATTTTTTAAACCGACAGAAAGAAGATGATTCTACAACAGTCAACATTCACCACTAGGCACAATTTATAACCAACAGAAGGTTTGTTTATTTGTAGCAATGCATAAAGCTACACAATGCGCTATCTGTGATGTACCCACCTCAGGTATCGAAATCCGTATTTTAGCGTTATGAGCCTTCGTACTTACCGCTATGCCACTTTGAAACCATCAGAAGGAAGATGACCCTATAGCAGTCGACATTCACTACTAGACACAATCCTTCAAACCATCAGAAAGAAGATGATCAGACAACTTTCGACATTCACTAGACGCAATTTGTCAAAACATCACAAGAAAAAATGTCATATAAGAGCTTAATGACTTTGATAGCCGCAATTTCTACGCATTTAGAAGATAATATAATGAGTGACGATCGGCTGTGAACTTCAAATACGATATTCATATCATTTATAGGGAAAAAGACATGTAATAGTTATTTTAATGATCAAATATTATTTCTTTAGATTAAAAGACTAAATGATTTACAGGTTAATGTATATCAGCCTACAATTAGCATTAGATCTACTCTTTTTTTGGATTTTTTTATATTTTATATTGTTTTTTTTTCAAGTTTTTTTTGTGTAAAATGACCTAATTTGTTAACATTATGAAATCCGTAGAGTATTTTGATTTTTGGTTGATTTTTTAAAAATATCGACTTTATTATGTAAGAAACACTTCTAGATATATTCGAAGGTCTTGCAAGTTGAAAGAGGATTCGCCTAGTTATTGTAAACCATTGTTATTATATTTTTCACGCTATAAGGTGTAAATTGAACATAACAAGTCACTCATAAATTGTAGCAATTTTTCCATTTTTTTCAGACAAAATATTTTAAATGTGGGTTCTTTTGCTTTCACCAAGTGTTATTTTTCTTTTTAAAATTGGTTGTCATGGCGTGTTGGTTGGGGTGCTCAACTCCAAATTTGAGAGTCATGGGTTCGAATCCCATTACCGAAAACAAACTCGTCCTCTAAGCAGTGGAAGTGTTATACTGAGATAGTCAGTTCCACTATTCGATTAGACTAATTCAAGTAAGTCTAATCTATCACTTATAAATTACGTACGGCTGGTACAGGAAGCTCACGGTTAGTTTTGGGCGAAATCCAACAAAAACAAATATTTTACAAAGTTTTGTTACATGAAACATCATATTCTATACAGTATATAGTGATTTAACTGTCGTTATAAAAAGTTATTTAAAACAATTGAACAAGTAAAGCGACGATTTTTGTTTTCTCCAATACTTTTGTAGCTACTAAAGAAATGGCTAACTAGTTATAGAAGTGTGACATTTAAAAAAAAGTGATTTTCATCAGTAAGCAAGAGTATTATGGATCAAGAAGAACAATATGTGGTTATATATTTTAAACTCCTGAGTGAAGCCATAAACGGGCCTTCTAAACGCTCATAATTTAATCCATATTTTAAACTCCTGAGTGAAGCCGTAAACGGGCCTTCTAAACGCTCACCATTTAATCCATATTTTAAACTCCTGAGTGAAGCCATAAACGGGCCTTCTAAACGCTCATAATTTAATCCATATTTTAAACTCCTGAGTGAAGCCATAAACGGGCCTTCTAAACGCTCACAATTTAATCCAAGTTCATTCAAATGATTTGTGTAAAGTTATCCTTCTCTAAGGAACGTGGATGTGTGCTTTTTTTACTAATTACATAAATTGTTTAGACCTTTAGAGTAAAGACAATGGTTGTTTATTAAAAAGATCTTAAGACAATCTGAATGATTTTAATGAATATTGAGCGAACATATCGAAAGTTAATGTCTTTTCTTTAAATGTTATCTTAAAAGGAAATTAATATCTAGAAAAAGTTTTTAAAGTTGTAACGAAGTTGTGTAAATAAAGTAGACGTTACGCTTCAGTGATTTTCATGAAATAATAAAAACAAAAAGAGTGTTGTTGTTAACTGATAAATTTTGCTTACTCTGTGTGTTTTTAATTAAAAAATCCAAGGAGTATTAGTGGCAAAGCAAGTGATATGAAACTTTTCATATAAGATAAGACAAAGTTGCACATTTGGCTATTAGCGCTGTACGAACCGCAGAGATCGAGCCCCGAATTTTAGTTTCATAAGCCCTCAAGCTTACCACTGAGCTATCAGGGGAAAATGAAAGTGCAGTTACAATAAAAAAAAGTTGTACTTAAAGACTGATGAGTTCTGGTATTGAACGAAAGGCTTATTGGGCAATAACTTGTGGGAGACGAAAGATAGATCTGAAATGCTATTTTTATGCATCTCTGATTTCGATCCGCATTGGACAATTTAAGAGGAATATGGATAAAAAAAAACACCTGCAGTTAACTTGTTTTTATGAAAAATTTAGGCCAATTGGTTTTCCAATATTTCACCAGCTTTTGGTATTTAAGCCGTAACTTTTAAAGGCTGAGATGTATTAGTAGTTGTGAATAAAGAAATTTCTTTTTAACTTTAGTTGCTGGATTGAAGAAGAAAAGGAGAATGATTTCTTGAAAAAAAATACGCATCTTGTGTTAAAGCGATGTGTGTTAAGTACTTTAATACTCATACGTAGAGGCCGCATGGCCAGGTGGTTAGGGCGCTCGAGGGTCGCGGGTTCGAATCCCTGTCACACCAAACATGCTCGCCCTTTCAGCCGTGGAGGCGTTATAATGTGACGGTCAATCCCACTATTCGTTGGTAAAATAGTAGCCCAAGAGTTGGTTGTGGGTGGTTATGACTAGATGCCTTCCTTCTAGTCTTACACTGCTAAATTAGGGACGGCTAGTGCAGATAACCCTCGTGTAGCTTTGCGCAAAATTCTGAAACAAACTCATACGTAGTCTTATTTAGATCAAATGGGTTTTAATAGTTTCGTTGATTTCACGTCAGCGTACCAAAGCGTTCAAAGTGTACTACTTCAAACAAGTTAGACATATTAATTAACAAAATAAATAATCTGTGTTCTTTAATTTACATTATCTCTTACACAACCTATTAGACTCTGGATTTTATCTGTAAACAGTCAGATGATTTTACATATTAAAAAAAAAATTTAACTTCAAATAATGGTGAACTATTTGTTTTGTAAATATGTTACTTTACGAATTGCTATTCTAAGTAATCGTATTATAAGTTGTTGAACTAATGCTTTTTAAACATTATGAAGAATTTATTTTGAACATTAACGTAGTAATTGAAATTAAATAACGAAGAATAGATACAATAACCTCTCAAGTTAGTTAATTAGTTAATATAATACAAAACAACCATTTTGATATATAGTAATGCACATAATTTAATTTAGACTATTTTTTGGCTTTTTTTTACAGATCCTCTCGTTGGAAATGCCAACAATTTTATAGACATACTGATTGCAAACATCAAAGGAGAGCTTGCTGATAATCTTAACCCTTACCATTTACCGGAGAAATCTATCAACTTTGAGCAAGAAATTTTCCAGTTGCCTTTGCGAGGACAAGCCAGCCTATACGATGGACATCTGATAGGGTTGAATACTTTACACAGAGCTGGTGATTGCACTATCCTGAAGAATGGTAACACCGTGAACATTACAGTCAGCTTAGGAATGGGGGTCATGATAGGCTCCTACAAGGGTTCGGTAACTTTTATGGGTCGCGGACCTAGAGTTGACATTATTGGCAGACTAGGTTATGCTTCTGTTAAAATGGACGTTATCCATGATTCTCTTTTGGGTGAAAATCGTTTACAGGCTTTTAACTTAGAACAACTAAACGGCCTAACGATCAATATTAAAGGCCTTGGTCCACTAAGTTTTGTCGTGAATAAATTGTCCTCAGCTATCCTCACTCTCTTTGAAGGATTGGTTAAAGATGTCGTAGAATGGACGTTGAAGCCCATAGTCGAAACCAAAGTTAGGAATTATGATTTATCTTTCTTGGATTGAGTTATTTACTATCAGAATAATAAATTAGTTATGCATTTTTATCGTTAACTCAAATAGTTGTATTGGAATAACTCAATTTCATATGAGATAGATATTATGTGAGTGATCCTAGTATTATGAAGCAGTTTGTGAGTACGACACTTTAAATTGTATATGTTTTTTATTGAATCTCGAATAAAACATTCATATTTCCCCCAAAGTGTAATTTTATAGTTCACAAATAGCTTTATATCATATGATAATTTCTTTTAACTGCTTGTTAGTCTGGGTATTCATTTATCGTATGCTAACTTGAAAAACTTAATTTTTCTTGAATAAGTCACATTTACCACTTCGTATAGTCATAATTCAAAATTCAAAATTTCTAGAAAAATTTGTCTTTTACAACTAGTATCGCCTACGTATGGATTAGACAACAAATATATTTAACTAACAAAACTTTTATAGAAATAAGCAAAAACGATATTGAGCAGGATTCGATCCTCTTACTCTGTTTACAAGACAGGTGCGTTGATTAAATAATCTAACAGATTTGTTGAAATCTTCAATTCTTACCACATTTGTTGATGAGGATGTAATTTTGACAAGACTTTTGAATTGCTCTGTCCTTAACAACCAGTCAAGTGTATCATGTGAATTTCTCCCTATCTATCTGTTTACATTGAAGGAGTGGGGAGAAAACAACTCATCAAACATATCAACCATTCATTTTTCACCGTTTGCAGTCTAAGAATCACTGGAGCAGTGCTTTCCTAGTTGCATCTGATACAAGCAGGTTTTAAACTGCCACACAACAGTTTTATTTGTAATGTGCTTCACTTGGTAAAGTTGAAGTTAGCCGAATCCTAAAAAATGTTGTTGAAAAAAACCTCAGGCACTTGAGACACACTATAACGTTTAAAATTCTTATCAACCACCTTTTCTTCAGTTATTCACCTATGGTTTTGACAAGACTTTTCTCAGTGAAGAATGTAGTATCTTTAAATTGCCATTGGTAGCAGATTTTAATAGCTGAACAAAGAAACAGTCTTTGATAAAGATACTCCTATTAGAAGGGCATATTCTCTCATACCCTTTTAAAAGTCAAATATCCTTGTTGTTATCCATTGTCTTGATGATTAACCCTGACATGATTGCATATCTGCTTATGTATAGGACTCAAGCAATCACCTGATATATCATATCACCAGTCTATTTTTATCATGTCAACAAATCAGGGGTTGCTAGAACATATATGAGTAGAGAGGATCCTTATGTTTGTGGTCAGTAATTGTAGATTGAGATGGGCCTAATAAGATATGTTGAAACTAGTTCATTGGAATTGTATTGGTTTCACTTTCCTATTTCTACGTTTACAATTGTGTCTAATAAACTATCTGTATTATATAAATTATTTAAAAATAAAGAAAAAAGGCTTCTTTAAAACAGTAATCAATAAACAGTGGGATTTGTATCTTCACTAATTTAGTTAAAGAAGCTTCTGTTTAAGTTAAACTGCAACAGATAGGCTATAAGTGATATACCACTTATTACAACTGACCATCAGTACCATTATATGACAATATATGCCTATTATAACCCCACAACAACTGGAGATGTGTGACATGATCTCCAACATGCAACTAACATCATCATTTTAAACTAGACAATTTGGAAAGGCTTCACAGGTTCAACCTACATGTTTGATGGCTGTTGCAGATGCCATATTTTCTGCCACAACACCAATCACGATGGATTTTCACTTACCAGGAACGACTGCATCAAAATTGTAGTATCATTTCGTTTTCTGATGAATGCAGAATTGAACTTTCATCAAAACATAACAAGTTACATTCCTAGCGGGCGCCTAATGATAATTCTAGACTGAAGACTAAGCAAAAGTTCAACCCTTTTTCTGGAGGAACAGCCATTTTTCGGAGGGCTGTGTGTGCACGAGATATCATGTATGGCTCACACACTTCACTATTTTAAGTTGAGGTTCACTTGGATGTTCAGGTTTCTGTGGGCAGGATTATCCTTCCATTGTGCATGTACAGGGAGGTGCAGTTGGAAATAATTTCATTTTTGTGCACGATAATTCCAATCATGGCACAACAGCAGACTATTTTGGCTTCATTGCGATAGAACATGTCTTAACGTATCATCCAGAATCTGATTCTAGCAAGCAATCCAAGAATCTGATTACCAACACGACAATCAGAACACAACGATGGATAACATTCACTTACTATTTTCTGTTTCTCTCACGTCTGACTATTTGCCACAAATCAACAAAATTTCTCTCTCACGGCCAGCTTCCATCAGTATATATGTTGTAATGTTGAATGAGCTTTCCAATAAAGTTCTGTAACTACTAAATACTTAGAAGTTTACAGGTATGACTTTTAGAGATAATGGAAGATTTATATATATATACATATATTTAAACAACAAATGTATATAATTGTAACATTTCTTCTCACTTCAGATTTATCTTATTGCACAGTAATTGCTTTCATCTTCAGTTTTTCGACTACTTCATTAAATTTTCCTACTTTTATGACATTTTTACACTGTTTATATTCTTCCTTTGAAGATATTTCAAGCGATTTGATATTCCCCATTGATGCCATAGTCATAAATTTAATATAGGCTATGACGTTGTATAACTCATATGTAAACTATCATATATTTTATGGAAACTTTACAAACTGGGCTAAACCCCAACTATTAAAAATGTTGTGGTGTTGTTGTCCTTTGATCAAGGATCTTTTTGTTGCTTTAGAGGTTCATAAAGTTGCTAGGGAGAAAAGAAAATATCACTGAAATAAAATGTACTCATGGTTCACAAGTGAAAGGCCAATGTTTTGTCATTGGACAACTTCTTATTTAGCTTTTAAGGAAACAAGACTGCAAATTATAAAATAAAAAGTCTCACATTTTTTCAAGCTCACTTACTCACAGAATAACAAAATCATTAAGGAATATTTATTGAAATATTAAGGATAGTTTCTGAGAGAAACTCAGTGCATAAAGAAGATCTAAAAGAAATGCCTGAATGAGCTAAGATGAAAAAAAGGCGAAGAAGAAATAGAGAGAGAGAGAAACTTTAACACGAGCATCCTTTAACTATTAGACACTGTTGTAGTAATATGCTACAATATACCAAACTATTAGACACTGTTGTAGTAATATGCTACAATATACCAAACTATTAGACACTGTTGTAGTAATATGCTACAATATACCAAACTATTAGACACTGTTGTAGTAATATGCTACAATATACCAAAATACAATGACCATGAGGTTATGCAAATGTAATGTTATAGTTGTAATCATTTTATAGCTTAGAAAATGAATACATCTTTAGTCAGATATTCTTTTTAAATTTTAGATGTTCTTCAGGAATAGGATGTACCCAGCTGCGAATTATGCTTGACTCCGATCTTAGGCGGTCATGATTAGAAATCCAGAAAAATCTGATTCCCCGCTTTTGATAATGAGATTAGTTTTCAGAAATGGCTGGCATGACACCTGAAGAAGTTTTTCACTTAAAGTTTTCTCCAACGAAAGACAGATCTTGAGTAAAACTTTTTATAATAGAATTGTCTTGGTGAACTCTCAATATCGTTATGCCTACCCAGTTACTGTAAAAAAATAATAAAGAAACCAACCAGTTTACAAAAGAATACAGACAGTTACTTGTTTCCCCTTTTGTTAATAAAGTTAATTTTTTGTTTCAAAAAGTAGTAAATATGCCCAATGTTTTTCGTTAGAATTTATTGTTTTAAGAACCCTCTGTTTTGTAGCCTTAATTGATTTACCATTTGTTTTCGACTAGTCGTTTCTGTATACTGTTTAAGTTCACAAAAGCTTATTTGTGTCAAATATTTGTCCCAGTAGAGAACCAAACTATATGCAGAGTTGGGTTCAGAACCAGAAAGAAATAATTCTGTAAAAACTTAGCCATTTATACAGATAACCTGCAATTCTTATGTTGGAAAGTACATTCCAATAGGGCATTAGTAGATTGTAATAAAATCCCTATCGATAAAACTATTAAATCTTTTGGCCCCCGAGTGTATATCAGGGGCAGTCCGCCATGGACAGAAACCATTGCCATGGCAACAAGGGTTAAAGTGGCCACTTAAAACACGTTTCTGAAGACGAGAAAGCTGATAGTTGTGGCTACAGTGGCTGAAACTCATCCGAAACACAAGGCATTTCTGTGCATCTTCACTGGTAACCAATGGTCAGGGCTTTTACAGATTACGGTCACGTTTTTATAATGTTTGTTAAGTTAAACAGATTTCCAATATTAACTAACAAAAAAAATTCATTTCCAAAAGAATGACAAATATTAAAATGAATATTTTTTTCTTTAAAACTGGTTTCGCAGTTTCAGAGGCTACTATTGAGTTAGTTTATTGCTCTTGAAAGGATAAACATAAATCACTTTCAGACTAATGACATACACTATAAAAACTTATATTACCTAATTACATAGGCAGTTTGTGGTCATTATATCACCTAACTTCACCAATTATTCCTTTTTAGTTATTAATATCCTACATGCGACTGTTTTTTTCGATGGTTTGTTTGAATGATTGAATTCTTCATTCTTATTGTTTGTCTAATTATGTACTGTTTGTTTGTCTAGTTACGCTGTTTACTCGTTGTTTGTTTTATAGTGCACAATAATACCTTCGTTTACATATTAGGCTTTCAATCCTGATGAGGGCTACAGATTTCAACATTCTACATGAACTCAGAAAACAGAGAACTGTTCACCAGATAAAACTAATATGTTTATTTCTGAACAGAAAACAAACATCTTTTAGTTTTAGACAAAGACTGAATTGCACACGTTACCAAACAATTATTATTATGAAGCTATATACTAAATATTGTACAGCTTTATCTATATATCTCTTACCTAGAGAGAGATAATTCACAATTACGTCATATGATGGTTAGCCTTGAGTTGCTAAGGCGCAGATCCGTATTATATGATCATGTCATAAGCATTTTTTTTTATCCAAATGACGTATTCCCACCACTGATAAAATTATCTGAGTTTAAATATAAACGAAGGAGGATGCTGTGTCCTGGATCGTTGAAGACAAGCTGCCAGGTATGGAAACACCGCTCTTTTCATTTCATAAAACAATAATTAACGTTACATTAAAATTAGATATTACATGGCAAAATTATCTATTTAGTACTTGATTCAGGAATCACATTCCCATTTAGGATAATGCTAGAATAAGACTGAAAACTTGCTATTAAAGAGCGATATAGTTCACACTTCAAGTATTACATTTTGTGATTAGTTCATATAGTACTAAAAGTTTCACATTTGTGACTGTTAAGTGCGGTATATAAACAAAGTTCATTGGCTGAGCAAAGTAAATACATATATACTGTGCTCAACCATAATTCCAGGATAATTAACACTTTGTTATTAAATTTGATAAGTGACTCAACAAAGTTATTGTGAAAGACATTCTTTAATAAGGTTCTAGTGGAATACCAAACAGAAAAAGAGACGTTTAAATGTTATTTTTTTTGTAATTTTCACTAATTGCCAAACTCATTCCGTTTCAATTGCTTAAATCGAATTATAACTTCCAATATAATGTTTATAAATTGAAGATATATAATGTGTAGTCTCAATATTTTTATGAAAACATTTCAAGAGTGCGGGAGAACCAAGATGGCTTCATCGGGATACTTGGCTGCCCTCTTTATTTTGCTGTCAGTGATAATTACTCAGGCAAGAGGTAAGTGACAAGTAGAAACAACAACAAAAAATCAACTTACAGTTTAATTTGGGCGTCAGTACAAATTGGTCTAGTATTAGAATAAAAGAAAGAGTTCACTATAGTATTTTTAAGAATTACAATCACTTTCAACATAGAAGTCCACCCTCCAAAGTGTATTCCGATCCATTATTTGATGAAGAAGTAACCTAACTCATTCGTAATTTTGTGATATTTATAAACTTTTCTTACTTTAAATTATGAGCTAAGTTATCTCATATGAATACCAATTATTTTTTCACTGAGCATAATTAAGTGAAACTAGGAAAACTTAAGTTAATGGTATCATTAATGTGCTAATATCCCTCCTGTCTGTAAAAGCAATGATTAGTGTACTAATATTTTCTAACTGATTATGTATTTACAAATGTTACTTTTCCGTGGTAGAAAATGTTGTCTTATTTGATAATGTATTTACAAATGTTACTTTTCCGTGGTAGAAAATGCTGTCTTATTTGATAATGTATTTACAAATGTTACTTTTCCGTGGTAGAAAATGCTGTCTTGATAATGTATTTATAGATGTTACTTTTCCGTGGTAGAAAATGCAGTCTTATTTGATAATGTATTTACAGGTGTTATGTTTCCGTGGTAGAAAATGCTGTCTTGATAATGTATTTATAGATGTCACCTTTTCTTGGAAGAACATACAGTCTTGCTTGATAACGTATTTATAGATGCTACCTTTTCTTGGAAGAACATACAGTCTTGCTTGATAACGTATTTACAAAACTTTAGCCAGAATAATGCAGAAGAATTAAAGTGATGATCAAATGCTTTTTTTTTTAGAAATATATTTGGAACAAAAATCTCCAATAATTGTTTGTTTGTTAAGCACAAAGCTACACAATGGTTTGTCTGTGGCCACTACAGGTATTGAAACCCTATTTTTTAGCGCTATAAACCTTCAAACTTACCGATGATTCACTGGGGAGGGAATGGGGGCTCCAATTAATGTGATTACGTGATTGGCATTACACGGAAGACATGAAAGTTGATATCAATAGTGTAGATTCCTATGCTAAGTGGTGTAAATGGGATAATTGACCTAGGCCTAGACGTAAGGCCCATCAAAAATATAGTTTTATAGAAAACTGAAACTCAAATGTACAAAAAAGAAAACGGTAAAACAAAATTTAATAATGAAGAATACTATCAATAATACAATAAGGGTTTTTAACTTCACGCTTTATATTTACTGAGCAAATCTATAATTTCTCGGTTAGAGCTGGCTTAAGGCTATCCATTACATAATAAGAACTAAGTTTTAAAAATATTGTAGCCAGTGCATATGATTTACGTGGTTACAGAATTAATAATGAATCTTTTCTCATGAAAATAGTAATGAAATACAATGTAATAAACAGAATTACAACAATTGAAAAATATTTTAACACAAATTAAAATCATGTTTGGTCGGACGGAGATTCGAATCCGCGACCCGCAGATTGCGAGTCGAGCACCCTAACCACCTGGTCATGCCGGCCCCAGTCGCTTGAAAGAACGCTAGCGTTGCTTGACTTATGCCGCTTTTAACACATAAAAACATGGTTGGTTAAATTTTTGTAAGTTCTAGCACCATCAAGATTTGAATTCACACAATGGATAAAATAAACTTTGAACTCCTTTCCTTGAAGTTGACTTATCTTTAGATATACAATAATCCGTGACTTTAACATGTTCACTGCTGCAGTTATTAAAAAAAATATTCTAAAGTGAGTGTTAAAAACGAATATAATATGAAGGAGGATAAACTTAAAATTCTAAAACTTTGAAAAATAAATGAGTTTTTGACATTAGACGACAAGGAAATACCCTAGGAATAAGGGAAGGAAAAGAAATCAATGCATACCTATGCAGTGGTGCAGTTAATTACGATTGTTTCAGTACGTTTATGTTTTAGGTTGGAAATCTTTGTTCTGGTGAACAGTATTTTTAACTTCGCTCTCTTTCTCAGTCCCACTGCAGAAACGCCAGACTGGAAATGCTAACGACTACATTGATAAGGTATTGGAAAACGCCAGAAAACATTTTCGGGAGAACAATATGGACCCCCTGCCACTTCCAGAGGCCTTTGAAGGATTTTCGAAGAAGATTTTGTTCGTTACATTATCTGGTGATGTCAAGGCATGGGACGGCTTTGTGCAAGGCTTGTCCCGGTTGAACCGAGCTGGCGATATCACTCTCAGATATGAAGGTGGAACCATTTTCCTGTCGGGGTCGCTTGGAATTGATAAATTATCAGCGGGTTACACTGCACGAGCTAGACTTGGAAAACTTGCCCCAACCATCAAAGTTCAAGCGTGGATCGCATACATTAGTGTCTCTCTTGGAGTCCAGATCCCGTCTGACGGCAGTCCTGGATACGTAAACCACTTGGATATCCACAATATTGGGAAGATCGACATAAAAATCGACGGTCTTATTCCATTGAACTACTTACTTACAGCAATCAGCTTCGTCTTTTTGAACATCTTCAAGAATGTCCTAAAGAAGGCTTTCATACCACCCATAACCAACGCCATCAACGGCGCTCTTCGGCAAATTGACATGCCATTTGGTTTTTTGTAAACTTTTAATAATATTTACTCTTCGGCAGAGAGACATGTCATTTTGTTTTCTGTAAACATGTAATAATTTTCCAATGTTTGTCCTTACAAAGGTAGTTTAATAAACTATATATTTCTTGTAACTGTAATACACTTTCCACCCTCTGCTCTTTTAACCGACAATAAAAACTTTTCCTGAGAGCATAACATCTTGTATTTTACTCAATCTATCTATATCTCGTTTGTTACGTTTAACAATAATGTTGAAATTTAAAGGACTTTGCATTAGTAAACGACCAACTTGAACATATCTAGACAAACATAATATACTGACCTTCGTTCGTAATTGCTCGAACGTTTTTTGGCAGGAACAAATAATGACATAAATAGTAAAAGAAGACGTGAAAGCCCGAAACGTCTCTCAGTTATTAACCATCAATATTTTATTCTATAACTCCTATGCAATTTCTTAAAACCGATACAATTCAATATATGTATATAAAGGACAAACTGATGATTTCTTGCTTGAAACTATAATTATTCCCACAGTTCTTGTAATTATTGTCAAAAATTAAATTCTGATAACGTTTTTCTTGTATGATAATGGCAATAATAACTTATTTGAATGGCGTTTCTTAAGGAAAATAAGTCGTTAATACCATCTGAACACGCCCTAACAATATCATATTAATATTCAGGACAGTGTAACGAAAATCATTGACACGTGATAGTTTGGAGAGAGCATTTCGGATTGTTAGTGGGGATAACGAGCTGCGTTACAATTCTAAACGTAGACACATGATTGTCTGGAAAGGATGTTTCGAATTATTAGTCTTGATAAATATCTACGTTAATAATTTGAATCACCTACACCTGATAGTCTGGAGAAGAGGTTTCAGATTACTAGTGCAGATAAAGATGTGCATTAACAATTCGAACCATCTATAAGTGATAGTCTGGAGAGAACGTTCCGGATTGCTGATGAAGATAAAGATATGCGTTACAGTTGGAAACATCCGCACGTAATACTGTGAAGAGGACGTTTCGGATTGCAAGTGGAGATAAATTGTGCATTACAATTCGGAACACCCGACACATGACAGTGATAATCTGGAGAGAACATTTCGGGTTAGTTGTCTTGGTGAATATCTACTTTAACAATTCGAATAATCTACACGTGATAATCTGGAGAGGACATTTCGGGTTAGTTGTCTTGGTGAAGATCTACTTTAACAATTCGAATAATCTGCACGTGATAATCTGGAGAGGACATTTCGGGTTAGTTGTCTTGGTGAAGATCTACTTTAACAATTCGAATAATCTGCACGTGATAATCTGGAGAGGATATTTTGGATTTCTAATGTAGATATTGGCCAAAACCTGATAAAAAAGAATCGCAACGTCAACACGAAATCATCACAAATTGAGAGAGATTATTAATCTGTTCATTACAACTGAATAAACTTCAGTAACAACAAAGTACTATAAAAGTATCGTTTTGAAATATACTCAGAAGAATATAAAGACTAAATCAAATATTTAATTTATAAATACATTACATGTTTTGAATACCATAACAAGTGAAAAAATGTAGAATTAAAAGAACGAATGCCGATACTGCGTCTATAACTCTTCTACGTACTAAGGTCACAAAAACCTAAATTCTGCACAGATATTCGGATGCATGAAATATAAACTGAAAAGTAAAATCAGTTTATAAACTCTTGAAAACAATTTCACATCTAACTCTCACTCTTGAAGAAAATAATTCATACAGTTTTGCTTTTTCTTATCAGACTATAGCTCTATTAACATCTAACATATTCTTAACGAATGTAATTCATACAGTTTCATTTTAATATTATCAGCGCTGACTGTGGTTTACATCACATCTAGCACACATTCTTGAAGCAAGTAATTCCTACAGTTTTGTTTTGATCTTTTAAGAGCTGTCTGTTGCTCTGTTCACATTGAACACACACACTCTTGAAGCAAGTAATTCCTACAACTTAGTTTTGAATTTACCAGAGCTGACTATGGCCCTATTCATATTTAACACACACTCTTGAAGAAAGTCATTCATAAACTTTTGTTTTGATATTATCAAAGCTGACTGTGGCTCTATTCACATTTATCACACACACTCTTGAAGCAAATAAATTATACTTTTTTTTCTTTTGATATTATCAGAACTGGCTGTGTCTCTATTAACATCTACCACACACACACGCTTGAAGCAAGTAATTCATAGTTTTATTTTGACCTTATCGGAGGTGACTGTGGCTCTATTCATATCTAACATAAACACATACACTCTCGAAGAAAGTAATGCATAGAGCTCCATTTGGATTTTATAATAGTGTACTGTGGATTTCTGTACATCTAACACACACTCTTGAAGCAATTAATTTAAACAGTTTTATTTTAATCTCATCAGACCCGACTGTGGCTCTATTCACTTTTAACACATAGAAACTTGAAGCAAGTAATTCATATAGTTATATTTTTATCTCACTAGAGCCGACATAACTAACACAAACTCATCAAGCGACTAAATCATATAGTTTAGTTTTGATTTTATCACATGTGATTGTGGCTCTCTTCACATTTATCACACACACGCAACCGAAGCAAGGAGTACATACAACTTAGGTTTGACCTTATCAAAGTTGACCATGGCTCTATTCACTTCCAGCACACTGCGTTAAAGCAAGTAATTCACACAGTTTTATTTTCATCTCATCTGTCTCGACTATGACTATTTTCATATCTAGCGGACACACTTGAAGCATCTAATTCCTCAAGTTTTATTTTGGTCTTATTAGTATTGACTGGGGTTCTCTTCATATCTAGCACAGACACTCTTGAAGCATGTGTATCGTCAGATTTGATTTTATGGAAGCCGAATCTGACTCTCTTCAAATCTATCATACACACTCCTGGAGAAAGTAATTCATACAGCTTAGCTTTGATCTAATCAGAGGCGACTGTGGCTCTTTTCACATCGAGGAAACATTCTTGAAGCAAGTAATTTATACAGTTTTATTTTGATCTGATCAGAGCTGACCGTAGTTCTGTTTACATCTATCACACACATTCTTGAAGCAAGTAACTTATACTGTTTTATTTTGATCTGATCAGAGCTGATCGTAGTTCTGTTTACATCTATCACACACATTCTTGAAGCAAGTAATTCATAGACTTTCGTCGTTTTGATCCTATCAAATCCGACTGTGGATCTCATCAAATTTATCACACACATTTTTGAAGGAAGTAACTTATACAATTTTATTTTGATCTGATCAGAGCTGACCGTAGTTCTGTTTACATCTATCACACACATTCTTGAAGCAAGTAATTCATAGACTTTCGTCGTTTTGATCCTATCAAATCCGACTGTGGATCTCATCAAATTTATCACACACATTCTTGAAGGAAGTAATTTATACAGTTTTATTTTGATCTGATCAGAGCTGACCGTAGTTCTGTTTACATCTATCACACACATTCTTGAAGCAAGTAATTCATAGACTTTCGTCGTTTTGATCCTATCAGATCCGACTGTGGATCTCATCAAATTTATTACATACATTCTTGAAGGAAGTAACTTATACAGTTTTATTTTGATCTTATAAGAGGCGGCTATTCATATCTAACACTAACATACACGCCCTCGAATATAGTGCACAAACACTCTCTTGAAGGAAGCATCTGATACAGTTTTATTTCGATCTCGTTAGAGGCGGTTTTGGCTTTTTTGACATCTAACACAAAATCTTGAATCAAATAATTCATAAATGTAGCTATCTTCACATCTAACAAAAACTTTTGAAGCAAGTTATTCATACAATTTTGTTTTCATCTGATCAGAGTTGACTGTGTCTATACTCAGATTTAATAGGCACACAGAAACTTGAAGAAATTAATTCATACATTTCCAATTTGACCTTATCGGAGCTGACTGTGGCTTTCATAATATCTAGTACACACTTTTAAAGCAAGTAATTCACACAGTTTAGTTTGATCTTATCAGAGATGACTGTGGTTCTCGTAATATCTAGCATACACTCTTGAAGCAAGTAATTCATACAGTTTAAATTTGATCTTATGAGAGTTGAAGGTGGCTCTATTCACATGTGGCACACACACACACACACCCTTCTCTCTTTCGAAGAAAGTAATTCGTACACTTCCATTTTGATCTTATCAGAAACGACTGTGGCTCTATTCACATGTGGCACACACACACTCTCTCTCTCTCTTTCGAAGAAAGTAATTCGTACTCTCCCATTTTGATCTTATCAGAAACGACTGTGGCTCTATTCACATCTAGCACACTGTCTTGAACCAAGTAATTCATGGCTTTATTTTGATCTTATAAGAGCCGACTGTGGTTCTCAATTCACATCCAAGACACACATCCTTGAAGCAAGTAATTCATATAGTTTTATTTTGATCTAATCAAAGGCGTCTGAGGCTTTAAATACGCACACTCTCGAAGAAAGTAATTCATAGAGTTCCATTATGATTTCATCAGAGCCGGCTATGACTCTTGTCACATCTAGCACGCAGTATTAAATCATGTAATTCACACAGTTTTATTTTGATCTAATCACAGCTAACAGTGGCTCTATTCATATCTAGTAAACACACTCTTGAATGAGATAATTCATATAGTTTAGTTTTATCTAACACCCACATTCTTGAAACAAGTAGTTCATACAATATTATTTTGATTTTATCAGAGGCTTCTGTGGCTTTATTCACATCTAACACACACACACACACAAAGAAATTAATTCACACAGTTCAATTTTGATTTTATCAGAGATGACTGTGGCTCTCTTTTCATCTAGCACAAAATCTTGAAGTAAGTAATTCCTACAGTTTGATTTTGATATCATCAGAGCTGACTGTGGCTGTATTCACATCTATCACTCATACTCTTTTAAGCACGCAATTCATACAACTTATTTTGGATCTTATCAGAGCTGACTGTGGTTTTGTTCACATTTAATACACACACACACTCTTGAAGTAATCACTTCATACAGTTTCGTTCTCACCTTTAAAGCTAAAATAACGGCAGATCCTAAGTTTCTGAAGAAATAAATAGAAATGTAGCTAAGTAAATATACATTATGAAAAATTTTACCGCATTGGAAAGATTTGCAGTGTGTACACATTCCTCCTTAGGAGAATAAATGTACACGTTGTAAATTTTTTCATAAGTTTTACTTCTTTATTTAATGAAAAAAACAACAATATTCTTCACAATAATAAGTATTTCTTTATTACTTATCAGTCTTAAATCAAATATATAGCTATCATTTTGCTATTATTATAAATCATTGGTATTTATTGCAGGGAAAATGTTATTGAGAACTTCTAACGAGCTATAAGTATATAAAATACTTAAAATAATATAAACATTAATGAAGACATTTTTTCCTAGCAAAGTGACTACAGATATTGAACATTATTTTGCATGGTAACATTACTCAGCCCTTTGCAAGGATATAACGTTTTTCAAAATGGGTAATTCTCCGTTTATTTATGTTTTATAATTATTACAGTTTTTTAGAAGAATAAAAATATTTAATTTGCAATACTGGAGTCTTTCTTTAATTTCTACTCCACACTTACTTTATCAACTTTTTCTCTGCTTCAATACAGCCTTGTTTTAGACTTTCTCTGGACCTAGTTAACTGATAGCTCGACTCACAGTAGCATAATCTCCTAGAATGTATTTGATTTATTATGTATGAAACGATTGTTCACTGATGACTGATGTTTATTAATTTGTATTTTTAAATTTGTAAGTTTGAAAACTAATAAAGTGGGCATGTTTCCTGTTGCTACTCAACAGGTATATATATATACTTTATACTGGATAAAAAGGTTTAAACTTCTGTTATTTCTTTTGATGTATGCAAAGTGACTGAATGCTGGTCAAACACCAAGTGTGTTTGTCTCAGCTGCTGTACGTCCGGTTGGAGTAAGATCATATTATTGTATCAACATTACTCCTGATACAATTTTTCAAGATGCACAAATTCCCACACGATCAGAGATAAGAAAAGTTTTCAGATACAAGCAACAAGGAGATTACGAATTCAAGATCATGAGACACAAATTTCATAGAGAACGTCCATGACTTTGCCTATATAGGTGCTTACTGAGGTATGTATCTTTAGCGAATAAAGCACAAATAATGTAAGTATAAACAAAATAACAAACTTAATTTTATCCACCTTTCCTTTTGTTTTTTTTACTTTTTAGAGAATTATGTAATATTTTGACGCCATAAATGATATTATTATCTTATTAATATAGGAAAAGTAGGCAGTCTAGGAGTCCTGTTTATTATCACATCTCGCTTTAAACATGCTTCATGTGAAACTTCTAGGCAGTCTAGGAGTCCTGTTTATTATCACATCTCGCTTTAAACATGCTTCATGTGAAACTTCTAGGCAGTCTAGGAGTCCTGTTTATTATCACATCTCGCTTTAAACATGCTTCATGTGAAACTTCTAGGCAGTCTAGGAGTCCTGTTTATTATCACATCTCGCTTTAAACATGCTTCATGTGAAACTTCTAGGCAGTCTTGGAGTCCTGTTTATTATCACATCTCGCTTTAAACATGCTTCATGTGAAACTTCTAATTATGGATTTTAAGTTCTGGAGATAATTTGTTATAAAAATATCAAATATAAAAGGACCGAATTATGTCCCAAAAGTACATACAGATTATTCTAAAAGGCTTACCATGTAAAAAACATATATTTAATTTTCAATATACAAATTATACTACTGTCATTTATTTAGTTTTCAGTTTCCTGAGAGAAACTTTAGTTTTACGTGAAGAAATAGCTGTAACAGAAGTTTCACAGCCGGGGAGCTTATAGAACTACCTAGTGTCTATCAAGTAATCACAAAACTATATAGTGGGAAGCTAATAGAACCGCCTAGTGTCTGTCAAATAATCACAAAACTATACAGTGGGAAGCTAATAGAACGGCCTAGTGTCTGTCAAGTAATCACAGAATACCTACAGTGGTAAGCTAATAGAACCGATAAAGTCTGTCAAGTAATCACAGAATGCCTACAGTACTTTGTACATTCTGTGATTACTTGACAGACACTAGGCGGTTCTATTAGCTTACCGGGGAGCTAATGGAACCGATAAAGTCTGCCCAGCAATCCCAGACGTTTTACAGTAGAAAGCTAATAAAATCGATAGGGTCTATCAAGCAATTATAAAAGTTTTTCAGTGGAATGTTAATTAGATTAATGCAAAGCACTACGTTTAGTTACAGGACAAACTTTTTATTCATATGTCGTTCAAACAAAACATGACAGTCATTCTTCTTTTCTGTTCGTTTTCTTGTGATAAATCCTGTATTTATTCATACACACAAACAAAATAATGAATGATATTAATTTTCACTTGCTAGGTATAATTGAACTTTCATTTCTTTAACTTTCCTTGCTTATTTCTCAAATCGACCCTGGCTTTTGTATTAAAATGTAACGAAAAACTCTGCATATAAATAATTAGCGAGAAGTTAAGAAGTGTCCAATAATAGTTGATTATATCTCGGATAGTTAAGTGTATCTTGATGACTTTATTATATATTTTGTCATTGTAATTTTTATTGAAATATATCTCCCCTTATCAGGTTAGAATAGCAATGAGCATACTACCTCATACAGGGTTAGTTTTTACCTTCCTTTCTCTATCAGGTAGGTTTCTTTTTCTACAATATATAAATTATATTAAGTGAGAGTTTTAGATTAATGATTTTTTCCATAAGGTGTTTAAGTTTTAGAAGTAATCTTCATCTTAAGATGTAACAATGTTTTGGACACAATCTGGAAAATTCTGAAAATAATTGCTCATGGAAATACAGATAATTACCTTCTTCTTTAGAAATTGACAAAATGAGGAAACAAAAGAATAACTGGTACATTTTCTTGTTGTGTATACATAAAAGTCTCATGTTTTAGTATATTTTTCTATATTCTGTCTAATTTTGAACATCAATGTAAGTTTCTTACTTTGTTCATTGCTATTAAATATTTCTACCAACTTAATCAATCTCAGCAACTTAATATAATGAATTACGTACGTAACGAAATGTTATATAAATTCTAATTGTACAGCAGGTATCAATGGCTTCATCCTCCGTAGTGGTGGGGACCCAGATTTTGAGGCCTACCTGCGCGAGGTACTTGAGAATTTTCGGAATACAATGGAATACGGAATTCCGCCGATAGGTGTCCCACCACTAGATCCGCTGACTCTTCGTAACATCGATATAAATGTAAAAGAAGACGTCGCTGATGTTGAATTGAAATTTTACGAAGTAAGTTTACAGAAAAAAAGTATTTCAATGAGTTACAGTCGCAGTTGGTATTGTTATTGCTACTCCATATATATGTCAGAGCGATATTTTAAGAGGAACGAAAAAAATTAAAACGCCTTTTTTATATTTAATATGTGTATAATACTACGTTCAGTTTATTAATGAAAAATAACTGAAACTCGCTATACATCTTCCATCTCTGGTAATTTAATCCTAATTTGTATAATGATCATAATAAGGCTAGAATAAAAAAATACACTTTTCCATTAAAATTCAATATCCATACACAATAAAAACCATTAACAGTAATAAAACCTTATATTGAAGTAAAATAACAAAAACTAATAGTAATAAAACCTTATATTGAAGTAAAATAACAAAAACTAATAATTTTAAAACCTTATATTGAAGTAAAATAACAAAAACTAATAATTTTAAAACCTTATATTGAAGTAAAATAACAAAAACTAATAATTTTAAAATTGATTTATTTTGCATGTAATTTTGATATTACACGTTTACCAAAAATAAGTTGTTAAGCAATACTTATCTCTCTTAACTACCTTGAAATTGTAATGAACAAATTTTCCAGTGTACAATTTTATAACGTTACAAAACATTTCGGTGGGACTGTACTATAAGAAAGCTATTAAAGTTTAAAATATGTGTGCCTTTTTTGTATTTCGGAACTTGTTTTTTATTATCAAGCTTTCAAACAATCTTTAAAGAAATGTAATTGAACAAAGCTCTGATTTTGCTTAAACATGTTAATTTGCTATGAAAAATTCAACTTTGGCTAGTACAAGCTTAACTGCCAGTGGCACAGCGGTATGTCTCTGGACTTACAACGCTAGAATCCGGATTTCGATACCCGTGGTGGGCAGAGCACAGATGGCCCATTGTGTAGCGTTGTGCTTCATTACAAACAAGCTTAACTTCTTCGATTTGTCTTGTAAATCACAACAGTGTCAAATAACCCGTGTTATATAACTTACTTGTTGGAGTTGGAATAGCACACTGGATTCATCATATAAAGAGTTAATCGCATGTTATATTTAGTTCTCGGTAAGTTCTTAACTAATCAACTTATTGAGGGTAAATTGCATATGTCACAGCATTTTCCGAATATGGATATTCCTATAACAATATTGTCAAAACATGCATAGGCAAAGAACAATATTTTGAAGGATAGAGTCTTCTTAAGGAACAACAGAGAGCTTTAAAACCACACTGCACATCAATCCAGAGCAAAGTCTTCATCACGAAAGTGAAAGTTATGATTAAGAAAGAGAATCACCGCTACCCGACCAAAAAAACTCTTACAATCAATCTGGCCATGTCTACTTGTATCGTTAACGAGATAATAAATAATTATTTGAAGCTCCATAAACATTCATACCATATCTCAGAAAACAGCTAAAGAAATGCCAATTACAGCATATGTATCAAGTCCCCATGCATCTCTAAGGTATGCCAGAACGTGATCTTGGAAGATGACATTCACGTTCAGTGGAGGGTCTGTGCGAAGTTTATCAAGGTATGTAATCTAAGAAGGATGTCACAATGGAAGCTACGATGCTATACAATAGTCTGCGATCATTGACATTCGACAAAAGACAATCAACAATGAATCAAGTTGTTCCAAGGGCAGCAGTAGACCTGGAACGTGGTTCGTAAAGGATCCAATTATCCCTCAGCAAACAAAATGTAAACTATACTGACTAACGGCTGGTTATATTTAAAACAGAGAGATTGTCTCCGAAATAGTATGTATTTTCATATCAATAACACTCAGTTGCATCTGGTTTATAACAATTTTGAACAATTGTTTAAATTTCTAAGTTGCGCATGAAAACAATAAACAATGTGAATTAAATTAAAACGACTTAAGCATTAAATATTGGAATACTTAAAACGCAAAGTAATTAGATAAAACAAAATAATTGAAAGCTATACATTTCATTGGATGTGAAGATACACCGATAAAAGTGTCTACTACAT
Organism: Limulus polyphemus; assembly: GCF_000517525.1. Taxonomy (NCBI): domain Eukaryota; kingdom Metazoa; phylum Arthropoda; class Merostomata; order Xiphosura; family Limulidae; genus Limulus; species Limulus polyphemus. The sequence continues at coordinate 117,221 of NW_013667064.1, forward strand.
AAAAATAGGACGAAACCTAGAAGTTTCGTGTGTTGAACACTAAAAATTAGTAATGTCTTCAACGACTGAGGGTGCGGTAGCAACTGTTGCATCGCTGGTCTACTGATATAAAATTCAATCTTTTTAACTAAATACTTAAATTACATTTTTGTTCTTCACTTTAATACTAACGTTTCCTTTTTCAAATGTTTTTAGAAATCCAATTACTAAGTTTTCAGTGAAGAGTTTTGTTCTCTATAATCTTTAATAACTGGTGACATCTGACTTTAAATATGACAGAGTTAGTGTTAGATGCTGCGCAGCGAAACATCCAAGACTGATCTTAATATCACGATTGTAGCTTGTTGACTTTTCTGATTTTTAAAGGCATTTATCGGTTTGCTTCTGAGCTAGCCCCATACGTTTTAAGAAAACAATGATATACAATAAATATCGAAACATCTATCAGTTGGAAATAATGCAACATGGCGTTAATCTCTTTTTAATAGAAAAGAAAAATAACATTTTTGAAAACTGCATGTTATTTCCAACTTTTAAGAATAGTAACTTAGAATTCAATGTATTCAATGATTTTCATTAATTTTCACAGCTAAAAATCGAAGGACTTTCAAAATTCGTCGTCGATAAAATGGAATCCAACTTAGCCAGCTACTACGCAAATATTGGACTTTCTCTACCTCATCTGGTGGTGACTGGTCAGTATTATTTGGCTGGAAAGGTGATCGGTATATTCCCCCTGAAAGGAGAAGGAGACTATCAGATAATTGCAGAAGGTATCCACATCGGTGGTATGGGACAGCTAGCTTTCAACGGACAAGATCTACAGTTTGATAAGCTGAATCTAGGGCTAAGCTGGAATGAACTGAAAGTTAATCTAGAAAATTTTCTTGGTGGTGGACAGTGGTCAAAGCTAATCCAAGTGCTACTTCCTGCTATAGGCAAAGGCATCTTTGATCGCTTCAAACCCAAGGTCATGGAACTCCTCAACAAAGCTCTGATGAACAAGGTGAATGAAGAGCTTCGAAAGCCGGAAGTCAAGGAAATAATTAAAGGAATTTTCCCAGACAGATTTCTTAACAACCTGAAAACTTAAGTGTGGATAATCCTGAAAAGCTTGTATCGATATTGCTATGATGTTAATGTAATTAAATAAGTTTATCAATAATTATATATACCTTCAAAGTGCAATAATATTACAACTTAAGCAGTGTTACACCAAAGATGAATCAAAAACTTGTAAATGTATTCACAGAGGAGTTTCAGAACATAAATAAAGCATATTTTCTGTCGCATGCTTCATTTTCTAGCTTTTAATTTAAGATTAGAAAGGTTTAAGATCTTCAAAGCCTTGAGTAAGAAACATAGGAAAATGACTTACTTTACTTAAGATCTAAATTAATGTAAAAATGTTAACATATAAATTAAAAAACAAAAGTAAAAGTTTCCCTATAATGTCGTATTCGTATTTATGTTTAATGTCTTTTTTAATATAAACATTCTATATTTGAAATTTGTTTTTTCTCCCTCTTTATACATTTTTTACAGTTACCTACTGCAAATTCAGTCAACTTATTCAAATAAAATTTACATAGTAGAGAAGAACAACCGTATCTATTAGTTTATCCTAGGATTACTTATGGAGTCCATCGACCATTTACATAAATTTTTCTAAAAGATTTATTCACCATACATGCTTGTGGGCCTAGGACTTTATTGGTTACAAGATTCTTTATAACATACTAGTCACACACAAAAAACACGTATCGATATTACAGTTAATTCTACTAATTACTTCTGGGATTCGCTGTGTATTTTATTTAGAAAATTTAGAAATTTCTCTGCTCTTTAACACTGAGTGCTACAACAGGTAAAACATAAGGTTACTCAATGTGACGTAAACTCTAGTCCTTACAAGTAGTGAACAGTATGTTAAACAAGTCGGTAGTTTGAGGGTTAAATGAAAATTAAAACCACATTTTTGAAACAAACTATATTCTATCAAAGCCAAAGACTTGTACAAGGATACTCATTTCAACACATTTCGTGTTGAATTCTTTTAACCTTTGATCGAATTTAACTTTACACTAGTCTGCTACAGCTGTCAGGCAGATTTCCATTGACAACGTTAATATTATGATTTTCCTATACATTGTCCTCCTGCTGCTGTCAAGGCAGCTTACTTGATTTAGCTTGTTTGACACTATATCCCAGGTTCTGCTATAATGTTTCCACGATCAATGACTTGGTTATTCATAGTCTTCCTATCATGGAGCCATGACAGTAATGAATGTAAGGTTGAGCTATGCAGTGTCAACTGAAGTGGCTCAAATCCATCTTACAATAGATCTTTTGTTAAGTGTCAGAATGAAAACAAAGCTTAATGAGTAAAAATATTAGAAAACATCGCACATAAACTTGTATCTCCTGTTGATCAGAAGAGCTGTGCTTCTGTAGTAAATTCAACAATAATTATAATCAGTTTATATAATCTTGTTGGTTTGTACTTAAAACAGATATTTATACCACCATTTGAGAGTTTTTAATGTACAAGGACAAGTTGTGTTGTGGTGTTTTCGTGAAGAGTAATTTTGCTTGCAAGTCAGCTTACTCCCCCATGCCTATCCTACTTACTAAACAACTAGAGGCTGTTGCCATAGACGTATTTACTAGCCAGACCAACCAGGCTTTCATTATACCATCAAGAAGTTGTTATCAACATTTTTTATCTCATGAGTCCTTAATGGACATATTGCACCTGGAATGGTGGAAATATTCGTGGGAGAAGTAAATCTACAGAACTTTTACTATCTCATCATGACCTCTTTCTTTCTTTGATACAGGAGAACACACTTATTTTCCATGCTATTAGTCAGTCGTTTATGGCTATATATATAACCACTTGTTCACCTGTTAAAACAATAATCCATATAATAATAATTGTCCTATCATTCTGAGTGAAATGGCTGTGGACAGTGTCATCTTGACATAGTTAACTTAACATCTCTTAACCCTTTCCGTACCAGTGAGCACCTTTCAGGTTTTGTGTTCACATTTGCATATATAATTTCAAAATCTAAGCAAAAATAATAATTCGAACTCCATTTCAACACAACCTTTACTCAGAAATATTTTAGAATAGTATTTTGTCATTTCATAGTATCCATTTAATATTATTCACAAAGTAAAATATAAAAAAATGTTCAAACATTTCCGTGTAACTCCAAGGAGTTTTGTCATTAAACAATGTACTTATAAGTTGTTTTAGAAGTTGTCTGCCTAGCCCAAAGCATAAGTTTATATTTGCTAAGAAACTGTCATCCCTTGAGAATATAATTATCAATGTTTTATTTTTTCAAGTGATTTTTCTTTCCCTGAGTTTTGTTAGTAGAATATCTTGGTTCCCACCATTATATGACCTCACAGCAGGTGAATTTGTTTGTTTTGTTTTATTATGGATTTCGCACAAAGCTACATGAGAGCTATCTGCGCTAGCCGTCCCTAATTTAGCAGTGTAAGACTAGAGTCTTACACTGACTTGAGCTAGTCATCACCACCCACCACCAACTCTTGGGCTACTCTTTTACCAACGAATTGACCACACATTATAGCGCCCCCACGGCTGACAGGGCGAGCATGTTTGGTGTGACGGAGATTCGAACCCGCGAATGTCCTAACAACCTGGCCATGCCGGGCCCCAGCAGGTGAATAAACTCAGTTTTCAAAATACCCATCGAGAAAGTTTAATTAACACTAGACCACCGTGACCCGTTGGGTCAACCACTATTCAGAGGTTATAAAAAATTCAAGCTTATTTCAATCTTGCACATGAAGGTTTATTTTGAGATAATTTAATTAAATATTTCAATCCATTCGTGTTATTCATAATTCAAGAAAATATATTTGATTGTTGATCGGGAGTAAAAGTAAAGACCATGTCATTTTTCAAAAAAGTGAAGTCAGAGTTTCAGGTATTGTGATGAATTAGTTAGGAAAGACCACAACATAATGCTTAAACCTTCTACAAATAAGAAACAGTAACACTTTATTTTTCTTCGAATTACCTACCATAACCAAGGCACATTATTGAGAAATTCTTCAAGATCTTGTTTTTGTCATATTACGCCTTTTAATGAAGATGGGAACATTGACAGGGAAATAGATTTAAACGAAGACATTTCGTAAAGAGAGCGAACGGTAGTGTGATGTAAAATTACTCATGCTAGAAATTTTCATAAAAGTGACTCGAAAAACGGCGCTAACTCGGTAACCTGTGGCTCGATTTTAACGAAACTTGTTTTATTCTGTTTCTGTTCTCATTTCATTACAAATATGGCACTATTGTGCGCCGTTTTTACTGTATTTAATTATAGACAAGCAAACAAACAAACAGTCTCAGAGTTTTAGTAGTATATAGATAAAATACATGCAAGAACTAAAACAACAAGTAACTTATAGTATTGAATTGATACTTATACTATGCAACAATAAATTAAATTGTAATACTGGTGTAGTACTTGTAACAACTGGTGATTGTATAACTGTGATCCAACATTTACTTCAATTTATTTCACTTTATAATTGTAAGATATTTTACAGGGTGTTGTTGTTCAATAAGTTTGGGATTACTTTTAATATTGTTTATTTACATCTACCGATTTATCTGGGGACGTCGTATTTTTAATTTGCTAGTTCCCGTTTGGTGTGTGTTTTGTATTTAGTGATATCGATCGTCATATAGACTTGAGTATCGTATTGTGATAATATAGCTGAATTTATCCTATAAACCAATATAATCTACACCCTGTTCAGAGAATTGTGTAACTGACTAAGGGTACTTTTTCTTGCACAACAGGATATCACGGGAGAGGAGGGTACCTAACTGTAGAAACGCCACCATATTCTTCTCCATTAGGTTACGCTTTTGTTGAATCAGGAAAGATGTTAGGGTATCCAACTATAGACTTGAATGGACCTATTCAAACTGGTTAAGTATATTAATATATAACTGCTCAGGTTTTCATCAGATTGTGTTGTTTATTTCACATTTTTAAATCAAATCTACTGAAATACTGAATAAATTTGCTTTTGAATATTCGTAAATTTTAAAAGGAATTTCAAAAATTAGATGTTTAGTAATAGTCCACGTACTTTGTATTCAGTGTTGCTTTTGTCCAATTATGCCTATAAATTTGAATGTGTCTGTTTTGATTTGTTAGATTTTATTCTTTTTTTTTCACTATAGCTTTAATTAGTTAAGAATGGCATGTAATGCTTGGAGACGGCTTGAATGAGTAATGAAAAAAAATCTTTAATATAAGTTTAACATAACAGCAAATGTAAAGTTTTTCTTCATTACCCATTCAAGCCGTCTCCAAGCATTATTAGCCTCAAAGTGGGTTCCTCGTCATCGAATAGGAATGACATGTATCTCATATGTAATAAACTGTAACGTTTTGTTTTCGTTTGACATCTCTGTCTAAATAAGTCAAATTACTGAAGACATTAAAGTTCTCTAAAAACATTAAAGATATATTCTATTAAGTCACCTTACATTTTTTGTGGGACTGTTCTTTACTCTTCTTAACGAAATAATATCAAATATCTTTTTTTTCCCTCAGGGTTTTCGATTCCACAAGGAACTATTCGGAATGGTGCCCGTTGCAGCACGTCAAAAGCTTTTCTTCAGTCAGCAAAGGATAGACCAAACCTAGATATTTTGACTTTTGCTTTTGCCACCAAGGTAATATCTGACAAACTATTGGTTTATATTTTCGTAAAAGTCACTTGCTGAGAAAAACTATTTAACGCTTTAAACCCTTTTGTTGCAACGGATCTTATAAATTATCCATTTCAGGTGTATTAGGGTTTTACTTTTATAATATAATAACCTCTTCGTTTCTGTTTTCATCTTTTGTAATAGATTCTTTAAAGATGTATCTAGTTTAGTTTGTATTATTTTACACATTGAAGAGGAATTTCTCCTATCTGGAGTGCCCCGGTGCACAGCGGAATGTCTGCGGACTTACAATGCTAGAATCCGGGTTTCGATATCCGTGGTGGGCAGAGCACAGATAGCCCATTGTATAGCTTTATGCTTAATTACAAAACAAACAAACAAACCTATTCGTAGTAGACTATAATTTAAAATAATTGGGCTAAAAATTTAAAAAAACTTAATAGCGCTAATAATAGTATTCTGAACGTAAAAGTGAGTTAGAATTATGTGGCAGTCCCAGGGGTTGCGTCGTCAGGATGTAGAAGAGAGTCCCTTTACTGAAGATACCACTGACCTTATTAATTAGAATAGGTCAATAACTTTGTTAAAGGGAGAAAATATCCATTTTAAACAATCTATTTTATTGTAATTGTAACTGTTCAATCGTTTTTTTTATCTCGACTTTCACAGCAAGATATTTAGACAATCTGTTTGAATATTTTCAAAACATTTATTTTACTTTTAGGTCCTTTTTGATAATCAGTTCATAGCAAGAGGTATTCAGTTCATTAAGAACGATCTTCAACATGTGGTGTTTGCTCGAAAAGAAATAATACTATCAGGAGGATCCATAAATACACCACAGTTGTTGATGCTCTCAGGTATTGGGCCTCGGAAACAACTTGAAGAGCTGGGGGTAAGATTGTTCACAAATTTGAATTAATAGTTTTTGTTCAAACTATTTAGTCTTTTTTATATTAAAATTACACCACAGTTCACCTAATGGTAGGAATTATATTACAACTTGAAGAACGAGATCAGTAAGCTATTGATATTGATTTTCATATTTTTTAAAGAGAATGATATCTACTTGTTACACCGTTAATTGACATGTCTTTTAGAACATGCGTGTTAATCAAATTATATGCATAGTTGAAAAAATTCAGTCACAAAGATTTATAATATTTTAAATTTCCTATGGGATTTCTGCTTACAAAATTAAAACTACATCGTGCATCGTTTTAGGTCCTTTTTCAAACTCTGAACAGGAATGATGAACAACATATAATCAAATGCCAATTTGAATACACCATGTTTCGTTTCTTCTACTTTTCAGATTCCCGCGTTGGTTGATCTTCCTGTAGGTTTAAACCTACAAGATCACATCTATCCAGGAGGCGTTACTTTTCTCATCGACAAACCGTTTTCTATATTACAGTCTAGAATTATGACTGTCCAAAAAGCTGTCAAATATTTTGCAGCTGGAAAAGGTAATCCATTTTAATATAAGATATGTATTAGTTACAATAGCATTACATATTTATTGACATTACAGTGATTTGATTTGTAGTGCAATGAATATTAAAACCTTTATCAATCTTGAAACCCTGACAGGTACATTAGATGACTAAATTTGGTCTTCCGCCTGCATCGTATGTTATATTTATGTGTGTGGGTTTTAAGCGATATTTTTTAATTTATGTTATTGTGTGATTAGATCCAAGTACATTTTCTTTTTAGTTTTTAGAAGAAATATACAGACATCGAATACTTGTATTCAAGTGATTACAAGACTCACCACGCCAAGTGTCATCTCGATCATGCATCTTGAACATAGCTATGCATAATAGTTTCCATTGCAAAAGGCTTCGTCGGAAGGTTGTCATATCCAAATTAGACCACTTCTCCCTGCAGGCTTTTCATAATCTATTTTATGTACAAGGACGTCATTTGAACAGTCCAATCGCAAAGACATTTCTATGCGCTGCGTCAGGCAACTTGACCCTATTTTATGTATGGAATCACATTAATACCCTTTCATTATCGAGATGCTTGACGTATGCAAAGGTTGAATGCTTATATCATTGATGTAACGTGTGTAGACGTGACTGCTGTTGCTTTTTCAGACGAAGAATCCTTTATGTTATGATTTGTATTGTTGCCTTGACTATATGTTAGGTAGTGTGATGCCATCGAAAACTGATCGCTTTTGGGATGGGTATCTAACAGTCCATTCCGACGCGAAATACACTCAGATCATAAGGATATCCCTTGTACTTAATAGCATCGGAAAGCAAAGGACTATGGATCAACTAGGGTTCCAAGACCATCGAGAAAAAGACCTACAACAAGTAACCCAGCCATGATAACCAACGTGCGGTGTTTTGTAAAAGAACGTAAAGGCCAGTGGCAAAGCTGTCTTTAATGCCAAACAAAATATAGTTATGCTACATGACATTCCACTACGACTTTAAATAGACTGTGGTTGTCGCAGGACTTGGTGATTTGCATATTAAAAATAGTTTTAATATTAAATACTCGACGATTTCTATATTAGTAAAAACACTAATCTGTAAGTTGCAATATTAAAATATGCTGGATTTTCTGTCACCGAATTTTAACTCAATAAATACTTAATAGTACGAACATGAACTACTGATCTGATAACAACTAATCTTGTGAGGATATAAACAAACTGCCAGAATACGGTTTACTGTGTTTCAAAATTGAAATACGGTACCTTAGATTTTAATTCTCAACTAAACCGTTTTATCAGTTAACAAGCCTGTTGATGTATTGAAGGTAATAAGTAGTTTGTTTTTCTTTAATATACTATTTTTTCCAATGTACCTTTAAAGAAGCCTCAGGGGACAAAAGGTATTGACAAAGCTCATTTGTACGTTAATAGTTAATTCATTATTTAGTTTTTAAAGAGTGTATTACGACAGCGGAAGTCACGTAACGCTGGGAGCATGCGCACTGGAGTTTCTAGAAAGATCATGAATTATCGAGGAACTCCGCGAATGTCCTAGTGTTTGCCAAGCGCTTTCTTTTTTTAGTATATAAGCCTGGCGAGAAAAGCCAGCGCAAGAGAAAAGATATGCAGATAGATTGAAGAGATAGATAATTGAGTCAAGCGAACGTTAGGCACCATAAGTAAAGTGTGTGAATCACTGTGATTTATAGCGTGTGTAATAAAGGTTGTTAAGTTTAAAGTGACTGTGGAAATTCTGTGTATTAAAAAGTTGTATCAAGAAAAAATAAACTAGTTTTAATTAAGAAAGGACTTGTATCACTGAAGTTCCTCGAAAAATAATTATACCGGAAATTAACAAACAAGCAGATACGTAAGAAGTGCGAAAATGTCTTGGATGTTTTTCACATTATTGTGCATTAACGTAATTATTCGACTTTATTTTCATCAATATATTCTCTTTCACGAACTCTAACGTAACAAAGTCACTTTACTTATTTATATGAGCGACAGCTTATTTAAAACATTGTTATCTATAAAATCCAAAATACGCGTGTCCAATTTTCAACCCAATACTCAAACCTAAATAGGTCATCATTTTCGTGTTTTGTAATAATCATGCTAGCCACAATTGTGAACACTAGTAGCTCCATGACTTCATCCTGTCATATGTGTAAACTGTATTATTCAAACTTATCTAAATATAAAAGTATTGTGTAAAATTTTTTCTCTCTTCTAACACTTTTAACATCAGCTCACTGCTGCTAAGTTTCTTATGGATAATGTTTCTTTTAATCTTAGCCACTGTTCGTTTTCGGCCTTTCCAATAATTTGGAATTGTTCAGTTTTTGCATTTGCATTCACGCATTCTTCTTTATATCGAAAAATGTTTGAGAATTCTGCATACCTTTGTACACTATGTTCTTTAACTCGATCACTAAGCCTCCTCACCGTCGACCCTATTTTCGCATTTTTTCAAACAGAGCACCGATGTCTGTAGACGACATGTGATCAGTTCGCTTTGCATATTCTGTCTTTGAATAGTTCCTTGTTCTGTGAAATGGTTTAAGTACCGCACATAATTCAACTTTTGGGTACACATTAAAAAGGAAGTTATTTATATTTTTTCTTGATTTTTAAAACATGTGTTCCAGTAAATGTCATATAAACAATCTTTTTTGGAACATTATCTTTCTCTTCCTTAGGGGTGGCCGCTTTGTTTATATTGTTACGTGTCTACTTGTTTGTTAATTTCCGGTAAAAATTCTTTCCGCTGAACTTCAGCGATTCCAGACCTTTCTTAATTAAAACTAGTTTATACTTTCTCGATACAACTTTGTAATACACAGAATTTCCACAGTCACTTTAAACTTAACAGCCTTTATAAACACACGCTATAATTCACAGCGATTCGCACACTTTATTTACGGTGCCTACTATTCGCTTGACTCAATTATCTATACCTCCGCGAGACTTCCGCTGTCTTAACACTGCCCCTTCCTTAGTATTTTTCGTCCCGAACAATAGCCACTTACATTAAACAATAGATAATTAACAATGACTTAATTAAATGTACAGAATTTACAAAC